>NC_134837.1:95930670-95968821 GCF_004210375.1 Tachypleus tridentatus
TCATGCTTTACTAGTGTAATAAATGTGCAGTGTGTTTGTAAGAACCTTGCCAATCACTTAAAATAAATTGGTCCTATAAAACCAACTTTGAACTTAGATGTAACCATCGACCACGGGTACATCTTTGGTTTGTCTAGGTCAAAGTGTTATTGCAATTTTTTGTCATTTAATAGGTCTTAGTTTATTTTTTGTAATAAAACTAGTATGGTAGTCACTGTTTCTGTAACTTTAATAGTATCGAATGAAGCTGATAATTTTAATTTTTGACATTTTTTATTCATAAGACAAAGTAAGATAATTCTTTAAAATCTGGTTAGGAGAGTACACACTAGAAATCATATTGTACGGCTTGATGTCGTTTACGATCATAGTTAGGGTACTCTTACAGTTTGTTTTTAACTTGAGATATATAACTTATGGTATACGGTTTACATAATAATGATCTATTTGTAGTAAGTGACAGGTATTAATTGGTTGTAACTCTGTTTATATGACTTGTTATCATAATATGATCTAGTCAAAAGATTTGTTGATGTATTTAGATAGTTTTAACGGCTGATAGTTTGTGTTGAATTGAATGCAGACCTATATACTGACGGCAGTTATTAAGACGTGTTCTTGATAATTGCATTTGTAACAAGATATACTGTAACAACATTGTAAATGGCATGGAAAATATTAGTTTTATTGCATTCAATTGCTTAACTTGTTCTTGATGGTTAAAATTATTTTATGTATAAACACGCTGTGCTTTTAATATATTTAAATTGATGTTACAAAGGTATAAGAATTTGTTTATATTAGATTAAACAGTACATACCAAAATATTTCAAATTGTCCACATTACAGTGTTTAACTGACCAAGTAGCGAAATTTGTTCTTGTTAAAAAATACCTGTTCTGAATTTTGAGCGTAGGTGTTATATACTTGGAAATTTATCATTCTAGAATATATTCCCCTCTCATACAAGTGCGGTCAAAAGTGGTAAATTCACTTCCAAACAAGTAAACTAATGTATACAGAAGTTTATGACTACATTCATGGAAGGTGAATTGGGTTGCAATTGAATTATTATAATATAAGATACGTAAGGACAGTATTTTGGGGGATTGTTTAAAATTAAACAAAGTATAACGTGTTTTTGACAAGTTACAAAATAGTTTACATGGGACATTTCATGTACGGCACGTACTAGTTTCAATAAATATACTGTATCGTTCTTCAAAGCAACCCAAAATTAACTTGGTTTCATTTTCGTAATAATACATGGCTTGAGTGCATTGCGTTTATTTGGAATATTAGTTACTGGGTTTTAGACGAATCGTTTCCTCCCGCTAGTACAGCGGTAAGTCTACGGATTTACAACGCTAAAATCAGAGGTTCGATTCCCATCAGTGGGCTCAGCAGATAACCCGATGTGGCTTTGCTATAAGAAAACACACACGAAACGTTCTTTTCTTGTCAAATAATTGTCTGAGATTGTGCATCGCTATAAGTCGACTGTAGATAACGAACATGTTATGAAAATGTTTTAACTTTAAGTCACTACACTACAAAGTCATCGTTATACAACCTAATGACATCATAGTACAGGTTTATGTCCAGACAAATAGTACAAATCTATCGATAACAAATAAATTATAATGTTTACATTTCAGTTTGGCATATGCTAGTAACAATACTCACACACGAGAGTCTGGATACAAGAACTGATGAAAGACCAAGTAACATTATCAGGCACTTTCAGAAATTTTCGACTTTATTTTCACCAATAGAGATAGTTTATAAAGGACTGAAGACTGTCGACCATTTATTACTGTCGATGTCACATGGAATAAAAGTACTCATACAATATTCTGGCTGAGCACATAAAAACAATAAAGACCTAACACTTTCAACAGCTGTGTTTGTGTTCATCAGGATAAAAGGAAAAAAATGTTTCTATTATTGGGATCATAAGTATAAACGTGTTGCATGGGCTTCCAGAAGAATGATTTCTGGTACAGGTAACCTCAGCTCTTTAGGAATATCCTTGAAATTTGGCTAAGTGAAGTCCAGAGATAGCGGACTGTTATATTAACCTCTTGGAAAGCACAAGTATTTACTCGTGGAATAATATGAACTCAGACTTAAATAATACACTTGCTTACTTACAGGTAAAACCACTGCTTTAAACACACAGTGTTCTGCCCATATACAGTTACGACAGAAAGTGTTCGTACCCTGCATCGTGAGTCATTTTTACCTCATAACTTAAAAAGTATCATCATTAAGATAATGAAAGTAAAGTATATTATAAATATTATACTAACACAGATCTACATACATTGTTATGTAAATTAAACGACAAATAGACTGTTTATAAACAAATAACCAAACATAGGAGGGGCAAAAGTGTTCATGCGTGTAATTTAATGGTCAGTTGTGCAGCCTTTCAGGTGAATTACTTGGCACAATCTCTCCTCATAGCCCTCCATGATCATTTGACAGTACTTGATTGGTATTTTCTTCCATTCTTCTTTACAGAAGGCCTTCAACTCTTGCAAATTTTTCGGATGACGCTGATAAACCCTGGTCTTCAACTCATACCAAACGTTTTCAATTCGGTTGAGATCGGGTGACTGCGATGGACACTCCAGAACGCTTATATGGTTCCTCTGCAACCAGGGTTGTACATATTTTGATGTGTGCTTAGGGTCATTGTCGTGCTGGAAGATCCAACAACACCCAAGCCGCAAGTTCCGAGCATTATTCTTGATATAAGTGCCTAATTTATCAACATACTCTTCTTTTTTCATGATTCCGTTGACGCGGTGAAGGCTGCCTACACCAGAAGAGCTGAAGGAATTCCATAGCATGATCGAACTACCTCCGTGTTTAACTGTAGGGACGGTGTTCTTTGGAAGATTTCGTTCCCCCTTCTTACGGAAAATATAGCGAACATCATTGTGGCCGAAAAGCTCGATTTTAGTCTCGTCTGACCAAAGAATTCTCTTCCAATAGGTAAAGGGTTTATCTACATGCTTTCTTGCATACCTCAATCGTGCTTCTAAATTAACAGGCTTTAAATATGGAGTTCTACGAGAACGGCACGCTTTGAACCCAGAAGAGCGTAACATGTTCGTAACTGTAGAGGTGCTACTTCAACCCCAGTTTCCCTTACCAGTTTCTGTATGTCATTACGTGTTAAACAAGGGTTCCTACTAATTTCTCTGAGAACCTTCCTCTTGGCTACTCTTTTACCAACAAATAGCGGGATTGATTGTAACATTATAATACTCCCACAGCTGAAAAAACAATCATGTTTGGTTAAATATGGATTCAAACCCGCGACCCTCAGATTAGAAGTCAAGTGTTCTAACCACATGGTCTATACATCAGTTGTTCTAGTACTTCACAACTGTCATATGCTTGTTATTTTATACTTCTAATTTATTTACATTTCAATCAGTTCTTGTTGGAATTTTCAGAAACAGCACTTACAAAATCCATAAATACAACTACTTCGTGTAAGCAAATAATGTTTTTTCTAAGTTATTTCTGGGTGTGAATAAACATCAGAGGTTAGTGATTGTTATTACTATTTATTCTTATTCCATTTCTTTGTCAAAATCAAGTTAATTTTCTTAGTGAGATTATAAAATAGTGTTAAAAGTGTATTATACAAGTCCCGCCTGTTCGATAAATTTGTAGATTTTCGAGCGCAAGAACCAACAATGTAAGATGGGTATATGTAAAATACAAGTGATTGCCGATATTATTTCCAGCTGAATTTTCGAAATCTCGCCTAATGAGTATAAAAGCTGGGAGATACTACAATACTGTTGGTCAGCTACAGTCAGTATACTATAAGCCTCGGAAACTATAACAGTGATTAATGCTTATTGATCTTAAAACTAAAGATATTTAACTAGGAACGTTTGTAGATTTCGAACAGTATAAATCGTTCAACTTCAGAGAACTAACTTCGAACATTAGCATTTCTAAGAGGACATCAAATATCTTCCTCGGTAAAAAGTGAGCTTATACACCGCGCGAAGCCAAGCAATAATAGAGCTAGATAGCTTTCCCGTCAAGAGAAGTGTAACAATATCAACTCAGAATGAATTCTCTCGTCGTGGATCTAGACCGTCGATAAAATATTCAATTCTAGACCAGGTAGAAGACTGAATATCATTTGTGAATTTGTACATTTTTGTATATAAACCATTATTTGTAATAACCGTTATTATAAATTGTATTGTTTTTGTATATTAAAATATATTTATGTTAATAAAGAAAATTATATGTATCAATCTTGTTAGAAAGTATAAATTTAATACATACCAAGACTTAATTAACTTCCAAATAAAATTTTCCGACTATTAGATAGGTTTGTTTTGAATTTCGCGCAAAGCTCCTCGAGGTTCTATCTGCGCTAGCCGTCCCTAATTTAGCAGTGTAAGACTAGAGGGAAGACAGCTAGTCATCACCATCCACCGCCAACTCTTGAGCTATTCTTTTATCAACAAATAGTGGGATTGGCCGTCACATTATAACGCCCCCACGGCTGAAATGGCGAGCATGTGTGGTGCGACCGGGATTCGAACCCGTGACCCTCGAATTACGAGTCGAACGCCTCAACGCGCTTGGCCACGCCGGGTCCCCGACTATTAGAAATCGTAATATGTAATATAATAAATCGTAGACTTATATGGTCCCTATTGCTTAACGTAATTCGTAAAGAAAAGTTAATACACAACTACATAAAAAAAATATTAGTCGATATGAATATTTAGCCTTATTTATACCGATCGAAATGCGTTTTTATTTTAATATTTGTAAAAAATATTCTTGGAGTGGGGAGTAGCACAAACAAAAGGGAAGCAGTGATGACTAATCTGTCAGCAGCGCTCGTTGTACGTTAATTTTCACTTGAATAGATATAACACTTTTAATTTCCACATTAACAGATGTAATATTTTAAACTTCCACGTGAAGGGATGTAATATTTTAAAAAGTAGTCATCGCTATTTCACGCAGAATCACAGGACATAAGATGACCGAAAATACCTTTTAGCTTTATTCGTGTCTTGTATACAGCGCGAGATCAGGTTTCTCTTCTGATTGTGTTATTCAGTTCTTGTGGGGAGGCGGGTAAAAGTCTTTTGGTTTAGTTGATGTTTTGAATTTCGCGCAAAGCTACTCGAAGGCTATCTGTGCTAGCCGTCCCTAATTTAGCAGTGTAAGATTAGAGGGAAGGCAGTTAGTCATCATCACTCACTGTCAACTCTTAGGCTATTCTTTTATCAACAAATAGTAGGATTGACTGTAACGTTATAACGTCCCCACGGCTGAAGGGGTGAGCATGTAACCCACAGATTACGAGTCGAGTGCTTTAACGATCTGGCCATGCCAGGCCTGAAGTCTTATGAGTTTGTTAGACAGATGCACGGTATTTTTTTGCATAAGCCGAAGCAAAACAAAAAAACAACATAATTCTGAACTACCTTTCAACATGGACAGGTCTTATCTGTTTCATACACTTCGTTCAAATAGCAAAAAATATTTTCTTCAATGTACTTTTTCATGCTTTTTTTCAGAAATATAAATTAAAATTTAGAGAAATGAAAAGAAATATTTGTAATAGTTTTTCTTCTGTTTACTAAACAAAAGAAATAGTTTTAGCATTGTATATACATACGTGTTTGAAAAAACTGCAAAACGTCAAGAAACAAACGCTTTCAATCCTCCTACTTTAAACGTGTTCGCAGATACGAATCAACCATGTAACGTGGCCTGGCAGGGCAAGGTGGGTTAAGGCGTTCGACTCGTAATCTGAGGGTCGCGGGTTCGTATCCCCAAGGCACCAAGCATGCTCGCCCTTTCAGCCGTGGGGGCGTTATTATATCGCATTCAATCCCACTATTCGTTGGTGTAAGAGTAGCCCAAGAGTTGGCGATGGTGACTCTCTGCCTTCCCTCTAGCCTTACACTATTAAATTAGGGACGGCTAGCACAGATAGCCCTCGTGTAGCTTTGCGCAAAATTCAAAAAAAACAAACAAACAATGTTACGTTTGGTTTCACGATGTCGCTTGTTACGTCTCTTAATCATACAACACGAAAAAAGTCTATTGCTTTATAGAGACATTTAGTATTCAAAGTTTATGAAACATAATATAAATTGAGAACGAGTGCTCGCCTGAATACTATGACATTTTAAAACTACGAACTAATACAGCGTTAACAGGTGTTTGACTTTCAGGCTACTGTACGTGCATGGTTAACACTAGGTAAAAGACATCCATACTAGTGAAATTATTGAATTTGAAGAACATGCAAGGATTGTCAGTAGTTATAGTTACACTACATTCATAATTGTATATCCAATTTTTTATTACAAATTACATTACAAATAAGAATCTAACACTGGTTTTAGTATCTTAAACAATCATGTACATTCTGGTCTACATTAACTCATTCAATTGTTAGTGTGGTGGAATGATTTTTTTCAAATCTCGTTGTACGTGTGATCCCATGAGAGCACTCTATGTCGAAATTGGTTATATTTTTCGTTTGTTTGTTTTTTTACATTAGATGTGTGTGTGTGTGTTTTCATATAGCAAAGCCACATCGGGCTATCTGCTGAGTCCACCATTACATTAGATGAACTGTCATATTAGGAGACATTGCTAATAATACAGTACAGTTTTTATGTGCATTTATTTTCAGACTTTATCAGATTTTCACCATACTTACTCCTCATACTGCACGCGTTTCTTTTATTATAAAATACTTAAAGTCAGTAAGTAACAACATAAATTAAGTAGAAGAGAACAAATATTAATAAAAAATTCTACTGTAGAAAACAAATTCAGAGAAATATAAAAATATATAAAATATACTGAAGCTAAACGTTTTTCCGACTCACGGCGTTCAGCAGCATTATATTAAAATTTTAGTACTGGGTATATAAACATAGCATTTCAGATGTACTTTTGTCCATCACAACACAATCTAGCTCACGACTTTTTGGTATTTAACGAAGGGACTTCTCGACAGTGATATATGGTAGACAAAAGATCGTTCTGAAGCATGTATTATCTTTTTTTTAGAGCAAAGCCACATCAGGCTATCTGCTGAGCCCACCGAGGTGAATCGACCCCTGATTTTAGCGTTGTAAATCCGGAGACATATCGCTGTACTAGCGGGGTTCATTCTGAAGCATTATTTTTACTAAGTTCTGATCCGACCTCCATAATGAACAAATTAATAGGAAAAAAATATGCTATCGGGCGTGATTTTTATTAGAAGTATTATAACTGAAGTAATAGTGTTTCCAAGCATTAGTTTTAAAAAAATGCTCAGTTACCAACTAATGAAAAATGTGCTCGATGAGTAATTTCTCAAAAACATTTAATAAAAGGCTACAGAATTATGGTTTTAGTGAAAACAACAACAAACCATTGAAAATCTAAACATGTTTTCAAAGAATGAAAAATATAGTCATGTGCACATGAATTACAAAAGAAAAACATTTTTTGTTGTGTTGTATGAAATGAAAAAAGTCTAGTTTACAAGGTTGTCTCTGCTGATGGTTTTTGGTGCTGCAAGGATGGTACAAGTGCTAAAAAACTTTATGAGTTGTGTATGTTTTTGAATTATTTTTGAAGATAAAATTTATATAGCAGAATTATTACTTTTTTCATTAAATGGTGCTTGAGAATTCTATTATGGAATGTTTGCAAGTATTTTAATCTGCACAAGAGTTTAATATGAGTTAAGCTGCTTCAGCTAAAGTTTACATGTGTCCTGTAAAATTAACATCATAATATTTTAAGTTTTTTTCAAAGAACCTGATTTTATTGTCTCACAATGTTTATATGTTTATATGTCAATTCAACTTTCAATATGCTAATCTGGTGATATATTACATCATATGACCCCTATAGACAAAAAATATATTTTTTTAGAATTTGACGTTGAGAGGAGGTTTTTCAAAATGTAAATATGGCAAAATTTATCATTCCAAAATAATAAAACTGTTGGAAGGTGGTCAATAAGGTTGGAATTGCATTTTTGAAACTTGTTCTCACTAATAATATAAAGTGTTCATAGCTGAATACTGCAGCTACGTACTGCACAATACGTTAAGAATGTATTGCGTGTTTTTTTTCTTAAAATTTTAATAAACAAGATGAATAATTTGACTCAGTTAAGAATTTACTTTAATGCAAATTTTCCTCTTTAGTTTCAGTTAATTGTCAGAATATAGTAAGATGTTAATTAGTATTTATTTTAACTCGTGTGAGGTATAAAGAGCTAGTGTATTAATGTTTATAATAAAAAAGTGATGTATTATTGATGATTGTGGTCACTGATGATTAAAGTATTGTCTGTTGGATTTTTTATAATAAAATAATCAAAGAATATTATTTTCAATTACATGTTTAAATTGGCAAAAATTTGTATTGTTTAGATTCCTTTTTGTATGTTATAAACATGCGATATAAAAAAAAATTTTCTAACCTGGTTAGAAAAACAACTCGCACAAAATTGACTGAAATAATAATTTTGAAACACTTATTCATATCACAAATGCAAATAAATATTTGGTGAATATTTTTATATAAATATAAAATTTCATTTCATAATATGGCCAGGTGTGGCTTAGAAGTAAGAATGCTCGACACTTCATCAGACCAGTGTGTTTTTCTTATAGCAAAGCCACATTGGGCTATCTGCTCAGCCCGACGAGAGAAATCGAACCCCTGATTTTAGCGTTGTAAATCCAGTGACATACCGCTGTACTAGCGGGGGACATTCATCAAACCAAGTTTCGATACCCTCTGGTGGGCAGAGCAAAGATAGCCCTCTGTGTAGCTTTGCGCTTATGGATTTTCAAAAATAAGGTTTGTTTGCTTGATTGTTGCTGAGCTCATACCTATACAATAGCTGTTTGTGTTCTGCTCACAGGTATATCGAGACTCAAATTTTAGAACCATCAGCCGACACTCTTGTGGTTGAGCCACTGGGGAGGAGGTAAAAACAGTGGTATCTCAGACACAACACTCATTCTTCTGAAAAAAGAACCAACCGTGTGTCGCTTTTTTGACATCGCTTAAATCATCTGAACCATGTAGAGCTGTGCAGTAATAGAACCGGTGAATACGTGTATACCAACGCAGTCCTTCAGGTCGTAGCTGAGGTTTTGAGTTGTTTGGTGGTGGTAAATAGTGATATTTCCATTTGAAGAGAAAATTTAACGCAGAGCACGAGAGATCGCCCGTCACTTCAAGCACTTAAATGTTTGGTAAAATGTTTTTATTTTGGATTTCGCACAAAGCTACTCGAGGGCAATCTACGCTAGCCATCACTAATTTAGCAGTGTAAGACTAGAGGGAAAGGAACTAGTCATCACCATCCATCGTCAACACTTGGGCTATTCTTTTACCAACGAATAATGGGGCTGACAGTAACATTATAACGCCCCCATGGCTGAAAGGGCGAGTATGTTTGCTGCGACGGAGATTCGAACGCGCGACCATGGGATTACTAGTCGAATGCATTCACCACGTGACCATGCCGTGCCTGGTAAAATGTTTAGATGCAGTTACTATAGGCATTGATTTCTAATTCTGATTGTTTTAGAAGTAAAATTTATTTTAAGTATTGTTCAAATATCTTTAGGATTGTTGCTCTGTCTTATTTTAACAGCTGGATTTATTAAATGTTCTTATATTAGCATTGTTTATATTATTTTATTTTTTCTGCAAGGTTTTCTGGCTCTAACTGACAAGGTGTTTCCATGAATAAAATCTTATTGTTAAAATATTGTTTGTACAAGAAATATTTTCTGCCCAGATTTTCTTACCCATATATATCCTAATTTTCTCACCCATACTCACGTTTCTACCTGTTTTTTCTCACTCGAATACACGTGTCCAAATATGCTGCCAGTTTTAGTTGCATGTAAATTACCTTACTAGGATTAAGCCTATGTATTTTTTTACGCTGATCAACTAACAAAACGTTATCCATTATGGCCATTTTATATGAAACTATATAAGGCGGTATAAAATATATACCACCTTCCGTGAGAAAACAAACAAAAAACAAAGAACAGGTTGGTTACATTCTGAAAATTTAAGGAATACTAGGCGTTGAAGTCAGTAATAATTAGATAAAGTGGAAAATCAGTCCAGCAAAATATTTTGTTATACATCCAATTAAATGCCTTAAAATAATTGGAAGTAGAAATAACAAGAGTTTAAATATTTTAGCCAATCTTGCTCTGTTCAAACACTATAGCTAGAGCTTCATTTCAATTAACCGGTATATTTGGTACAATATATTAAAAGCCAGTGTATCCAAATAACAAGATTTTAAGAATTTTATTTTTTTTATATAGATTTCGCGCAAAACTACACAAGGGCAGTTGTTTTTAGTCACAGGCTAGTCAATATCACTCGTAAAGCTACACGAAGGCTGTCATTCTTAGTTACAGGCTAGTCAACATCACTCGCCATCAACTTTTGGATAACTCTTGTACGATCAATTAATGGCAACTGGCCTAAACTGTTACAGTGCTTATACGGAATCAAAGTGTAGAGCAGACTTTTACGACAAAAAGTTGTAAGCCATGAACCTACAACCCGAATACGCTGACTATTAGGTCATATCAGGCTAACAAGGTGAATAATGGTTATCAAATATACCTTTGTAGCGTTGATTTCAATTTCTAACGTTCACTGAAAAGCTCAAGTTGTAACCTATTACCTTGTATCTCAAGATAATTTTTTTTCAATTTTTGAATACTTTCTTAGATATAATTGTTATATCTCTTCCTCGTGATATCTTCAACAGAAAAACATATCTTATCACATATTTTAATTCTCAATAGAAAAATCAAGGAAATGTAAGCGATGTAAATCAATTTCATTACATTTATGTAGTTATCATTTAAAGAGTAGTAATAATTACATTGTGGTGAATCTTGTACGGCAAGACACGATATGGCACCCCAGGAGGTGAGCGAGTTATATCCCAAATCTCATAAAAATATTTACTAAGTATGATTTATGGAATAAAAACTAGTATTTGTTCGTAAAATTAAATTTGTACAAATAAATCATTCAATTTTTGAATACGGTTTTGGTGTACAAGGAATCTTTTTTTTTTTCAAATCAAAACCATCGAAAAGTTTCGGGGTCCGCGAAAAATTTTTAAATTAAAAGAGGTCCTCGGGTTACTAAACTATGAGAATCGATGTCGTATAGTTTTATTTTACGCTATTTGAAATACAAAGAATTGATTTATTTGCTAGATACTAAACTAAACCATTGAATATGTACCCAAAATTAATATTTTTGTGATGAATTACAATCTTTAGGGGTATATACCAAACACAATTTGTTCAGCAGAATACATGTTAATGAACCAATCATATTAGTTTTCTAACTAACGGTAACCTGTCGTTGTTTATGAATTATATATCTTACATAAATGTTATAATACGAATTATCATGTTTATAATAAGTGGACTACACTTGTCTTGGAATCAAAAAATAATGTCAGTTTGTATATAAAACATTGTGAATGTTTCATTGCATCGTGTAAAAATGGTGTTATATTTTGATATGTGTGAGAATTATTATTAGAAAGTCCTGGATTTCTTTTCACCAGATAAAGGAAACGGAATAGATATTTTTGTTGTTACTAAAACAATATATAAACATGTAGTTTTACACATTTGTAGATCCTGTAATGACATATAACAATTTAATGTACCTTTGGATAAAAAAGTTAGTTGAATAAATTACAACTTAAACGTTAATGGAGTGCCTGCTGTAGAAATAACAGCGTAAGTGTAGGATTTACAAAAACTAAATGTTGGGTGATTTAAATATATATATATATATACACTGCTGGCCAAAATCTTAAAGCCAATGAGCATAACGAAAAAATATGCATTTTGCGCTGTTAGACTCAGCCACTTCTTTAAGTAGAGCTTCGAAAGATGAAAATAAGAAAAGGGAAAATAAAAATAAAAAACCTTTATCAGCATTTAATAGGGAAAATGTGAACACAATTTGAAATGAGCCTGAATAATAGCTGGTCAAAAGTTTAAGACCATACCAAAAAGAAATCCTAAACAGGGTAAGAAATGCCCAACAAGAGGTCTCAGTAGTGAGTTGCACGGCCGTCATTGCGAATAACTTCAAACATTTGCTTTGGCATGGTCGACATAAGCGTTTGCAGAAGGCTGGCTAGAATGTTATTACAAGTGGTGAAAATGGCTTCACGAAGATCATTCACTGTTTGGAATTGACGTCCATTTCTATAGACTTCCCTTCCATCCACTCCTAAATATTTTCAATGGGGTTCATTTCGGGCGAACACACTTGAAGGTCCAAAAAAAATCACGTTATTCGCCATGAAAAAGTCCTTTGTCCTGCTGGCATTGTGGATTGCAGCGTTGTCCTGCTGAAAGATACAGTCATTTCCACACAAGCGAGGGTCTTCAAGATGCTTTCTCCAATATGTCAATGTAGCCAGCTGCTGTTTGACCTCCCTGTGTAATCTGAAGCTCCATTGTTCCATGTAAGAAGAAAGCACCCCAGATCATGATGGAACCTCCTTCACTGTGTCGTGTAGAAAATGTCTCTGGTGGGATATACTTATCGTGCCAGTAACGTTGAAAACCATCTGGACCATCCAGGTAAAATTTTTTCTCGTCAGAGAACAAAACCTTCTTCCACTTTTCTGCGTCCCATGTTTGGTGCTTCTCAGCAAAGCTTAACCGAGCTGTTTCGTGGTGTGGAAGGAGGCGTGGCCTTTGAAGACGTTAACGGTTTTTAAAGTCTTTCTCCCGTAAGTGCCATAAGGGTCTTAATCTGGTTCGACGATCGGCTGGTGTCTTGCCGAACAATCCATCAAATCCTCCTGCTCAATGCCGGCAAAATTTTCTTGGGCCGATCACTTGAAATTTTCGTTCCGTATCCTTCAGGGTCTTTTAAGAAATTTGCAACAGCAGTTTTACTATGCCCAATCTCACCAGCGATGGCACGTTGAAAGAGACCTTGCTTTTGAAGCTCGACAATTCTGCCCCGTTCAAACTCTGTCAACTTTTTAGCCTTTGCCATGTTAATACCCAATGTAACACAGGAGATGCCAGTGGGAGGTGTTGATAACGCTAGTGCTTGAACACAAATGACTAAATTTCGTTACGTGTTTACCGATTAACGCTTCGTTTCAGTGTGGTCTTAAACTTTTGACCAGCTGGTATTTAGGTTAATTTCATAGTGTTTACATTTTCCTATTAAATGCTAAAAAAAGGTTTTATTTTTCCTTTTCTTATTTTCATCTTTCGAAGCTCTACTCAGATAAGTGGTTGAGTCTAACAACCCAACATGCATATTTTTTTCATCCGAGGGTTACGGGTTCGAATCCCGTCGCGCCAAACATGCTCGCACTTTCAGCCATGGGGACGTTATAATGTGACGGTCAATCCCACTATTCGTTGGTAAAAGAGTAGCCCAAGAGTTGGCGGTGGGTGGTGATGACTAGCTGCCTTCCCTCTAGCCTTACGCTGCTAAATTAGGGACGGCTAGTACAGATAGCCCTCGAGTAGCTTTATGCGAAATTCAAAAAACAAACAAGCATATTTTTTCTTTATGTTCATTGGCCTTACGATTTTGGCCAGTAGTGTTCTTTGCATGAAACTGTGTCGTGCTTTAGAATCAGAAGAGACATTCAAGTTTTATCTGTGCTAGAGCATTGAGCAACAAATAGCTATATTTATTTGTTTATAGCTAAGCTACAAAGCCGCACATTGCTATATCTATCATGGATATCGAAACTCGTTTTTGTGTGTGTGTGATAAAACGTTCGTAGACGAACCGCTAAGCTACTAGCTGGAGTTTATCTGGGACTTACGAAATGAATAACAGTTGAAACATGATTTCTTTTATAAAAGAAGCGGTTATAACGAAAACTCTAATGCCATTGTCTTCTTTTATCCAGTCATTAATTTCACGTGGGCTTTCACATGTAAATATATTTTGGACCAATACTTGTTGATTAGAGTGTGACGCAAGATGACACGAGCCAATAGGATCAATTCTACAAAATGTATGTAAACTTACTTAAGCCATTAAAGGAGAGGAAAGAAATATTTTAAGCAATAGAATCGACTAATTTCATAGCAAGATCATCTATTTTAGTTTCTACCACGCAAAGTATACCACCTAACACGCTAGGATAACACTAGTTTTCCCATGCCTCTGGCATAGTTGTGAGACAGTGTTTCATCATTGTCCATTCTGAAGGTCAGTTGAGAATTAGTTATTAAATTTATAGTGTAATTGCCAGTTCTCTAGATATTAACAGAAGATCTGAAGCAAGAACACACTGAGTGATTAAAACTCATCTTTAAAGGTAAAAATCTATTGTAGAACTACATCACTTGGTAAAATACAGTTAGATCCATTTCCGTAAAATACAATCATTTGTACAAGAATATTACTTGCTAATGTAAATATATCACACAACAAAACACACTTAACGATATCACTTGCCAAAATACCAATGCAACTATATCATTTATAATAAAATTATTGTAACTTGTGAACATTCTTTTGCGTTCTAATTAATCGGATTAAATTACTTAAGATACATATGCATAAATTTAGTTAAAATATAAAGATGTGTAACCACACATTACAATGCTTTTATATTATTATCATATCATAAAATATGTGTTATTGTTTTATTTCATAGAACGATTGTGAGGCTAAACAACTCGGTAAAATATTGGATAATTTGTACCACTTAGAAATATATCTACCTTTGTATTGCCTGTTCATACCTTTCAGTTTATATCTCTAACAAAATACGGTAGCTGTTTAGCTTCCCTTTTTCATCTGTGTTACTCGATAAAGTACATACTTGTAGATCTATATGACCTTATAAAATAAACATGGATGACTTTTACATGATAAAATACATCTTGTTCCATACAACTCTACAATTTACTCATATTTATAACACCTCGTGAAGTGCTATTATACTATATAGCTCTGTAAATTACTGGTATATCTGTATTCACTGAAAAAATAATGCGCCCTTTTATCAAAAGGAAAATGTGTAAACGTTTCTTTATAGCACTCACTGAAATACTTGTCGAGTTATGCTTTCCTTTAAATTACACATAATTTTACATCACACAATAAAATATTTGTATATATATATACATTACTCAGATAATTGCATTTATCTTTATACTATTGAATAAAATGTACGTGGTTCTGTGTCACTCAGTAAAATAAATATGACACTGGGTAAAAGGCATGCAATCTATATCTATTGATAAAATATATCTCAGTCTATGTTACTCTTTTAAATACTTTCAAATCTATATCATGGTAAAACTATGTAGAACTATATTTAAATTTATAAATCTCGGTAAAACTACACGCTAACTGATACATGGAGCTTTATATCAGCTGCTACAGAAGTCTAATGTTTTATACTTAAAATATTTTTGAGCCTCACTACTTTGTTACAGTCTATGTCGCCACGTCTAATCATGCTCTATCTAGATTGTGCATTCTGTTAACAGTCCAGCAGCGCAGTTTCCATTACAAAATGACCAAATATGGTCAAGTGGTTAGGGTGCTTAACTCGCAATCCGATTTTCGAAGGTTCGAATCCCTCTCCTACCAAATACACTTGCCCTTTCAGCAGTAGAGTGTTATAATGCGACTGTCAATCCCACTATATGTTGGTAGAAGAGTACCCCAAGAGATAGATGAGGGTGGTGATGACTAGCTGCTTTACCTCTAGTATTTTACTACTAAATTAGAAAGGCCAGCGCAGATAGCCCTCTTATACTTTTGCGGGAAATTCAAAACATACCTAACCAAAACCATTGCAAAAAGCTCTATTGCGAAGATGTCTTATCGAGCGTACATCACTTTCCATAATTCATTTAGTGTGCGAAGACGATAGTTCCTAGCGCTTGTTTCATCAGTCCGATCACATAAAATCTATAGACGCTTAACTAGTTTGTCTGCTTACAGAATAGTATGAATACATGTTTAAATCTACGTTTCAAAATGCCAATCTCTTTGATCTTAGTGTATCAATATTTTGCATCGGAAAGTCGTGTTATACACTGCTGGCCAAAATCGTAAGGCCAATGAACATAAAGAAAAAAATATGGATTTTGCGTTGTTAGACTCAACCCATTTATTTGAGTAGAGCTTCGAAAGATGAAAATAAGAAAAGGGAAAATAAAACTAAAAAACTTTTTAGCATTTAATAGGGAAAATGTGAACACTATGAAACTAGCATAAATACTAGCTGGTCAAAAGTTTAAGACCATACCAAAAAGAAATCCTAAACAGGGTAAGAAATGCCCAACAAGAGGTCTCAGTAGTGAGTTGCACGGCCGTCATTGCGAATAACTTCAAACATTTGCTTTGGCATGGTCGATATAAGCGTTTGCAGAAGGCTGGCTAGAATGTTATTACAAGTGGTGAAGATGGCTTCACGAAGATCATGCACTGTTTGTAACTGACGTCCATTTCTATAAACTTCCCTTTCTATCCACTCCTAAATATTTTCAATGGGGTTCATTTCGGGCGAACACACTTGAAGGTCCCAAAAAAATCACGTTATTCGCCATGAAAAAAAGTCCTTTGTCCTGCTGGCATTGTGGATTGCAGCGTTGTCCTGCTGAAAGATACAGTCATTTCCACACAAGCGAGGGTCTTCAAGATGCTTTCTCCAATATGTCAATGTAGCCAGCTGCTGTTTGACCTCCCTGTGTAATCTGAAGCTCCATTGTTCCATGCAAGAAGAAAGCACCCCAGATCATGATGGAACCTCCTTCACTGTGTCGTGTAGAAAATGTCTCTGGTGGGATATACTTATCGTGCCAGTAACGTTGAAAACCATCTGGACCATCCAGGTAAAATTTTTTCTCATCAGAGAACAAAACCTTCTTCCACTTTTCTGCGTCCCATGTTTGGTGCTTCTCAGCAAAGCTTAACCGAGCTGTTTCGTGGTGTGGAAGGAGGCGTGGCCTTTGAAGACGTTAACGGTTTTTAAAGTCTTTCTCCCGTAAGTGCCATAAGGGTCTTAATCTGGTTCGACGATCGGCTGGTGTCTTGTCGAACAATCCATCAAATCCTCCTGCTCAATGCCGGCAAAATTTTCTTGGGCCGATCACTTGAAATTTTCGTTCCGTATCCTTCAGGGTCTTTTAAGAAATTTGCAACAGCAGTTTTACTATGCCCAATCTCACCAGCGATGGCACGTTGAAAGAGACCTTGCTTTTGAAGCTCGACAATTCTGCCCCGTTCAAACTCTGTCAACTTTTTTAGCCTTTGCCATGTTAATACCCAATGTAACACAGGAGATGCCAGTGGGAGGTGTTGATAACGCTAATGCTTGAACACAAATGACTAAATTTCGTTACGTGTTTACCGATTAACGCTTCGTTTCAGTGTGGTCTTAAACTTTTGACCAGCTGGTATTTAGGTTAATTTCATAGTGTTTACATTTTTCCTATTAAATGCTAAAAAAAAGGTTTTTATTTTTATTTTTCCTTTTCTTATTTTCATCTTTCGAAGCTCTACTCAGATAAGTGGTTGAGTCTAACAACCCAAAATGCATATTTTTTTCATCCGAGGGTTGCGAGAAGTTAAAATAGCTAACCCCTATAGGCGCTCTTCGGCCCTTTTCGGTCAAATGACAACATAAGTAATGTTTATACTTATGTAGGCCCGGCATGGCCTAGCGCGTAAGGCGTGCGACTCGTAATCCGCGGGTTCGCGCCCGCGTCGCGCCAAACATGCTCGCACTTTCAGCCATGGGGACGTTATAATGTGACGGTCAATCCCACTATTCGTTGGTAAAAGAGTAGCCCAAGAGTTGGCGGTGGGTGGTGATGACTAGCTGCCTTCCCTCTAGTCTTACGCTGCTAAATTAGGGACGGCTAGTACAGATAGCCCTCGAGTAGCTTTATGCGAAATTCAAAAAACAAACAAGCATATTTTGTCTTTATGTTCATTGGCCTTACGATTTTGGCCAGTAGTGTTCTTTGCATGAAACTGTGTCGTGCTTTAGAATCAGAAGAGACATTCAAGTTTTATCTGTGCTAGAGCATTGAGCAACAACTAGCTATATTTATTTGTTTATAGCTAAGCTACAAAGCCGCACATTGCTATATCTATCATGGAAATCGAAACTCGTTTTTTGTGTGTGTGTGATAAAACGTTCGTAGACGAACCGCTAAGCTACTAGCTGGAGTTTATCTGGGACTTACGAAATGAATAACAGTTGAAACATGATTTCTTTTATAAAAGAAGCGGTTATAACGAAAACTCTAATGCCATTGTCTTCTTTTATCCAGTCATTAATTTCACGTGGGCTTTCACATGTAAATATATTTTGGACCAATACTTGTTGATTAGAGTGTGACGCAAGATGACACGAGCCAATAGGATCAATTCTACAAAATGTATGTAAACTTATTTAAGCCATTAAAGGAGAGGAAAGAAATATTTTAAGCAATAGAATCGACTAATTTCATAGCAAGATCATCTATTTTAGTTTCTACCACGCAAAGTATACCACCTAACACGCTAGGATAACACTAGTTTTCCCATGCCTCTGGCATAGTTGTGAGACAGTGTTTCATCATTGTCCATTCTGAAGGTCAGTTGAGAATTAGTTATTAAATTTATAGTGTAATTGCCAGTTCTCTAGATATTAACAGAAGATCTGAAGCAAGAACACACTGAGTGATTAAAACTCATCTTTAAAGGTAAAAATCTATTGTAGAACTACATCACTTGGTAAAATACAGTCAGATCCATTTCCGTAAAATACAATCATTTGTACAAGAATATTACTTGCTAATGTAAATATATCACACAACAAAACACACTTAACGATATCACTTGCCAAAATACCAATGCAACTATATCATTTATAATAAAAATTATTGTAACTTGTGAACATTCTTTTGCGTTCTAATTAATCGGATTAAATTACTTAAGATACATATGCATAAATTTAGTTAAAATATAAAGATGTGTAACCACACATTACAATGCTTTTATATTATTATCATATCATAAAATATGTGTTATTGTTTTATTTCATAGAACGATTGTGAGGCTAAACAACTCGGTAAAATATTGGATAATTTGTACCACTTAGAAATATATCTACCTTTGTATTGCCTGTTCATACCTTTCAGTTTATATATCTAACAAAATACGGTAGCTGTTTAGCTTCCCTTTTTCATCTGTGTTACTCGATAAAGTACATACTTGTAGATCTATATGACCTTATAAAATAAACATGGATGACTTTTACATGATAAAATACATCTTGTTCCATACAACTCTACAATTTACTCATATTTATAACACCTCGTGAAGTGCTATTATACTATATAGCTCTGTAAATTACTGGTATATCTGTATTCACTGAAAAAATAATGCGCCCTTTTATCAAAAGGAAAATGTGTAAACGTTTCTTTATAGCACTCACTGAAATACTTGTCGAGTTATGCTTTCCTTTAAATTACACATAATTTTACATCACACAATAAAATATTTGTATATATATATACATTACTCAGATAATTGCATTTATCTTTATACTATTGAATAAAATGTACGTGGTTCTGTGTCACTCAGTAAAATAAATATGACACTGGGTAAAAGGCATGCAATCTATATCTATTGATAAAATATATCTCAGTCTATGTTACTCTTTTAAATACTTTCAAATCTATATCATGGTAAAACTATGTAGAACTATATTTAAATTTATAACTCTCGGTAAAACTACACGCTAACTGATACATGGAGCTTTATATCAGCTGCTACAGAAGTCTAATGTTTTATACTTAAAATATTTTTGAGCCTCACTACTTTGTTACAGTCTATGTCGCCACGTCTAATCATGCTCTATCTAGATTGTGCATTCTGTTAACAGTCCAGCAGCGCAGTTTCCATTACAAAATGACCAAATATGGTCAAGTGGTTAGGGTGCTTAACTCGCAATCCGATTTTCGAAGGTTCGAATCCCTCTCCTACCAAATACACTTGCCCTTTCAGCAGTAGAGTGTTATAATGCGACTGTCAATCCCACTATATGTTGGTAGAAGAGTACCCCAAGAGATAGATGAGGGTGGTGATGACTAGCTGCTTTACCTCTAGTATTTTACTACTAAATTAGGAAAGGCCAGCGCAGATAGCCCTCTTATACTTTTGCGGGAAATTCAAAACATACCTAACCAAAACCATTGCAAAAAGCTCTATTGCGAAGATGTCTTATCGAGCGTACATCACTTTCCATAATTCATTTAGTGTGCGAAGACGACAGTTCCTAGCGCTTGTTTCATCAGTCCGATCACATAAAAATCTATAGACGCTTAACTAGTTTGTCTGCTTACAGAATAGTATGAATACATGTTTAAATCTACGTTTCAAAATGCCAATCTCTTTGATCTTAGTGTATCAATATTTTGCATCGGAAAGTCGTGTTATACACTGCTGGCCAAAATCGTAAGGCCAATGAACATAAAGAAAAAAATATGGATTTTGCGTTGTTAGACTCAACCCATTTATTTGAGTAGAGCTTCGAAAGATGAAAATAAGAAAAGGGAAAATAAAACTAATAAACTTTTTAGCATTTAATAGGGAAAATGTGAACACTATGAAACTAGCATAAATACTAGCTGGTCAAAAGTTTAAGACCATACCAAAAAGAAATCCTAAACAGGGTAAGAAATGCCCAACAAGAGGTCTCAGTAGTGAGTTGCACGGCCGTCATTGCGAATAACTTCAAACGTTTGCTTTGGCATGGTCGATATAAGCGTTTGCAGAAGGCTGGCTAGAATGTTATTACAAGTGGTGAAGATGGCTTCACGAAGATCATGCACTGTTTGTAACTGACGTCCATTTCTATAAACTTCCCTTTCTATCCACTCCTAAATATTTTCAATGGGGTTCATTTCGGGCGAACACACTTGAAGGTCCCAAAAAAATCACGTTATTCGCCATGAAAAAGTCCTTTGTCCTGCTGGCATTGTGGTTGCAGCGTTGTCCTGCTGAAAGATACAGTCATTTCCACACAAGCGAGGGTCTTCAAGATGCTTTCTCCAATATGTCAATGTAGCCAGCTGCTGTTTGACCTCCCTGTGTAACCTGAAGCTCCATTGTTCCATGTAAGAAGAAAGCACCCCAGATCATGATGGAACCTCCTTCACTGTGTCGTGTAGAAAATGTCTCTGGTGGGATATACTTATCGTGCCAGTAACGTTGGGGAAACCATCTGGACCATCCAGGTAAAATTGTTTCTCATCAGAGAACAAAACCTTCTCCCACTTTTCTACGTTCTATGTTTGGTGCTTCTCAGCAAAGTTTAACCGAGCTGTTTCGTGGTGTGGAAGGAGGCGTGGCCTTTGAAGACGTTAACGGTTTTTAAAGTCTTTCTCCCGTAAGTGCCATAAGGGTCTTAATCTGGTTCGACGATCGGCTGGTGTCTTGTCGAACAATCCATCAAATCCTCCTGCTCAATGCCGGCAAAATTTTCTTGGGCCGATCACTTGAAATTTTCGTTCCGTATCCTTCAGGGTCTTTTAAGAAATTTGCAACAGCAGTTTTACTATGCCCAATCTCACCAGCGATGGCACGTTGAAAGAGACCTTGCTTTTGAAGCTCGACAATTCTGCCCCGTTCAAACTCTGTCAACTTTTTAGCCTTTGCCATGTTAATACCCAATGTAACACAGGAGATGCCAGTGGGAGGTGTTGATAACGCTAATGCTTGAACACAAATGACTAAATTTCGTTACGTGTTTACCGATTAACGCTTCGTTTCAGTGTGGTCTTAAACTTTTGACCAGCTGGTATTTAGGTTAATTTCATAGTGTTTACATTTTTCCTATTAAATGCTAAAAAAAAGGTTTTTATTTTTATTTTTCCTTTTCTTATTTTCATCTTTCGAAGCTCTACTCAGATAAGTGGTTGAGTCTAACAACCCAAAATGCATATTTTTTTCATCCGAGGGTTGCGAGAAGTTAAAATAGCTAACCCCTATAGGCGCTCTTCGGCCCTTTTCGGTCAAATGACAACATAAGTAATGTTTATACTTATGTAGGCCCGGCATGGCCTAGCGCGTAAGGCGTGCGACTCGTAATCCGCGGGTTCGCGCCCGCGTCGCGCCAAACATGCTCGCACTTTCAGCCATGGGGACGTTATAATGTGACGGTCAATCCCACTATTCGTTGGTAAAAGAGTAGCCCAAGAGTTGGCGGTGGGTGGTGATGACTAGCTGCCTTCCCTCTAGTCTTACGCTGCTAAATTAGGGACGGCTAGTACAGATAGCCCTCGAGTAGCTTTATGCGAAATTCAAAAAACAAACAAGCATATTTTGTCTTTATGTTCATTGGCCTTACGATTTTGGCCAGTAGTGTTCTTTGCATGAAACTGTGTCGTGCTTTAGAATCAGAAGAGACATTCAAGTTTTATCTGTGCTAGAGCATTGAGCAACAACTAGCTATATTTATTTGTTTATAGCTAAGCTACAAAGCCGCACATTGCTATATCTATCATGGAAATCGAAACTCGTTTTTTGTGTGTGTGTGATAAAACGTTCGTAGACGAACCGCTAAGCTACTAGCTGGAGTTTATCTGGGACTTACGAAATGAATAACAGTTGAAACATGATTTCTTTTATAAAAGAAGCGGTTATAACGAAAACTCTAATGCCATTGTCTTCTTTTATCCAGTCATTAATTTCACGTGGGCTTTCACATGTAAATATATTTTGGACCAATACTTGTTGATTAGAGTGTGACGCAAGATGACACGAGCCAATAGGATCAATTCTACAAAATGTATGTAAACTTATTTAAGCCATTAAAGGAGAGGAAAGAAATATTTTAAGCAATAGAATCGACTAATTTCATAGCAAGATCATCTATTTTAGTTTCTACCACGCAAAGTATACCACCTAACACGCTAGGATAACACTAGTTTTCCCATGCCTCTGGCATAGTTGTGAGACAGTGTTTCATCATTGTCCATTCTGAAGGTCAGTTGAGAATTAGTTATTAAATTTATAGTGTAATTGCCAGTTCTCTAGATATTAACAGAAGATCTGAAGCAAGAACACACTGAGTGATTAAAACTCATCTTTAAAGGTAAAAATCTATTGTAGAACTACATCACTTGGTAAAATACAGTCAGATCCATTTCCGTAAAATACAATCATTTGTACAAGAATATTACTTGCTAATGTAAATATATCACACAACAAAACACACTTAACGATATCACTTGCCAAAATACCAATGCAACTATATCATTTATAATAAAAATTATTGTAACTTGTGAACATTCTTTTGCGTTCTAATTAATCGGATTAAATTACTTAAGATACATATGCATAAATTTAGTTAAAATATAAAGATGTGTAACCACACATTACAATGCTTTTATATTATTATCATATCATAAAATATGTGTTATTGTTTTATTTCATAGAACGATTGTGAGGCTAAACAACTCGGTAAAATATTGGATAATTTGTACCACTTAGAAATATATCTACCTTTGTATTGCCTGTTCATACCTTTCAGTTTATATATCTAACAAAATACGGTAGCTGTTTAGCTTCCCTTTTTCATCTGTGTTACTCGATAAAGTACATACTTGTAGATCTATATGACCTTATAAAATAAACATGGATGACTTTTACATGATAAAATACATCTTGTTCCATACAACTCTACAATTTACTCATATTTATAACACCTCGTGAAGTGCTATTATACTATATAGCTCTGTAAATTACTGGTATATCTGTATTCACTGAAAAAATAATGCGCCCTTTTATCAAAAGGAAAATGTAAACGTTTCTTTATAGCACTCACTGAAATACTTGTCGAGTTATGCTTTCCTTTAAATTACACATAATTTTACATCACACAATAAAATATTTGTATATATATATACATTACTCAGATAATTGCATTTATCTTTATACTATTGAATAAAATGTACGTGGTTCTGTGTCACTCAGTAAAATAAATATGACACTGGGTAAAAGGCATGCAATCTATATCTATTGATAAAATATATCTCAGTCTATGTTACTCTTTTAAATACTTTCAAATCTATATCATGGTAAAACTATGTAGAACTATATTTAAATTTATAACTCTCGGTAAAACTACACGCTAACTGATACATGGAGCTTTATATCAGCTGCTACAGAAGTCTAATGTTTTATACTTAAAATATTTTTGAGCCTCACTACTTTGTTACAGTCTATGTCGCCACGTCTAATCATGCTCTATCTAGATTGTGCATTCTGTTAACAGTCCAGCAGCGCAGTTTCCATTACAAAATGACCAAATATGGTCAAGTGGTTAGGGTGCTTAACTCGCAATCCGATTTTCGAAGGTTCGAATCCCCTCTCCTACCAAATACACTTGCCCTTTCAGCAGTAGAGTGTTATAATGCGACTGTCAATCCCACTATATGTTGGTAGAAGAGTACCCCAAGAGATAGATGAGGGTGGTGATGACTAGCTGCTTTACCTCTAGTATTTTACTACTAAATTAGGAAAGGCCAGCGCAGATAGCCCTCTTATACTTTTGCGGGAAATTCAAAACATACCTAACCAAAACCATTGCAAAAAGCTCTATTGCGAAGATGTCTTATCGAGCGTACATCACTTTCCATAATTCATTTAGTGTGCGAAGACGACAGTTCCTAGCGCTTGTTTCATCAGTCCGATCACATAAAAATCTATAGACGCTTAACTAGTTTGTCTGCTTACAGAATAGTATGAATACATGTTTAAATCTACGTTTCAAAATGCCAATCTCTTTGATCTTAGTGTATCAATATTTTGCATCGGAAAGTCGTGTTATACACTGCTGGCCAAAATCGTAAGGCCAATGAACATAAAGAAAAAATATGGATTTTGCGTTGTTAGACTCAACCCATTTATTTGAGTAGAGCTTCGAAAGATGAAAATAAGAAAAGGGAAAATAAAACTAATAAACTTTTTAGCATTTAATAGGGAAAATGTGAACACTATGAAACTAGCATAAATACTAGCTGGTCAAAAGTTTAAGACCATACCAAAAAAGAAATCCTAAACAGGGTAAGAAATGCCCAACAAGAGGTCTCAGTAGTGAGTTGCACGGCCGTCATTGCGAATAACTTCAAACGTTTGCTTTGGCATGGTCGATATAAGCGTTTGCAGAAGGCTGGCTAGAATGTTATTACAAGTGGTGAAGATGGCTTCACGAAGATCATGCACTGTTTGTAACTGACGTCCATTTCTATAAACTTCCTTTCTATCCACTCCTAAATATTTTCAATGGGGTTCATTTCGGGCGAACACACTTGAAGGTCCCAAAAAAATCACGTTATTCGCCATGAAAAAGTCCTTTGTCCTGCTGGCATTGTGGTTGCAGCGTTGTCCTGCTGAAAGATACAGTCATTTCCACACAAGCGAGGGTCTTCAAGATGCTTTCTCCAATATGTCAATGTAGCCAGCTGCTGTTTGACCTCCCTGTGTAACCTGAAGCTCCATTGTTCCATGTAAGAAGAAAGCACCCCAGATCATGATGGAACCTCCTTCACTGTGTCGTGTAGAAAATGTCTCTGGTGGGATATACTTATCGTGCCAGTAACGTTGGAAACCATCTGGACCATCCAGGTAAAATTGTTTCTCATCAGAGAACAAAACCTTCTCCCACTTTTCTACGTTCTATGTTTGGTGCTTCTCAGCAAAGTTTAACCGAGCTGTTTCATGGTGTGGAAGGAGGCGTGGCCTTTGAAGAAGTTTACGGTTTTTAAAGCCTTTCTCTCGTAGATGTCACTTTATTGTTCTTGAGCTGCATTCTGCATCTGTAATGGTCTTGATCTGGTTCGACAGTCGGCTGGTGTCTTGCCGGACTACCCGTCTAAACCTCCTGCTTAAATCCGGCGAAATTTTCTTGGGGCGACTACTTGAGGGCCTTTTAAGAAATTTGCAACAGCAGTTTTACTACGTCTGTTCTCACCAGCAATGGCACGTTGAGAGAGACCTTGCTTTTGCAGCTCGACAATTCTGCCACGTTCAAACTCTGTCACCTTTTTGCCATGTTTTTACCCAATGTAATACGTCCTTTTAAATAAAACATGAATAGAAAGTTTTCATGCTCTATTTATAATATACTGAAATATACATATCTATACGTAAAATATCTTTAATTCTATTTACATTGTAAAATAACTTTATATCTACATGAGTATGTTGAATACTTTTTATCTATATCACCATCTAAACAACTTGTAAGTCTGTATTTCAATGTATTGTTTGTTTGTTTTGTGAATTTCACGCAAAGCTACTCGAGTGTTATTTGCACTAGCCGTCCCTAATTTAGAAGTGTAAGACTAGAGGAAAGGCAGCTAGTCATCATCACCCACCACCAACTTTTGGACTACTCTTTTAAAAGAAACAGTGGAATTGACCATCACATTATAATGTTCTTACAGCTGAAACAGCGAGGATGTTTGGTGTAACGGGTTTTAGAGCTCACGACTCTCATATTAGAGTTGAGTGCCCTGATCACGTGGCCATGCCGGGCAAGAATTTCAATGTAAAAAAGTTTGTAGATCTATGTCTCTCGCGAATGAACATTTAGCTCTTTATCAGCGAGTAAAATGCTCTGTTTCTTTCAATGTTTCATTCACATGATAAAATGCTTTTAGCCCTATATCACTTGTCAGCAACTCGTAGATCTGTATCACATTGTGAAATATATTGTTAATTCTGTCTTATGTGGGAAGTAATTGTTAGTCTACATGAAAAGATAAATTATTCGTAGATCAGTATTACTTGGCATACTACAAATGTTTTTAGAGTATTCAGTAAAATATTTATAAAGACCTTTACACTCTATATTACCAATAAATTACGTGTTATCTATACCATACCTTTAAATACTTTAAAATTTATATCTTGTTAAAATACACTTTGATATATTAGCCATTCATGTGTAGAAGTTATACCACTCAATGCAATACCTGTAGGGATATACCTGCAAATCTACACATAAATATCTTCCGTTCCATGATATTTGAAATATCCATAGATCTGCATCACGATAGTAATAATTCTGTGTCGCATGGAATATTTTTATGGATGCACATTACCCTGTAAAGAACAGGTAATCTACTATCTCACAATCACTCAGTGAAATACTTTTATATGTATCATTCGATAAAACATTTGTAAAACTATTTCACTCAGTGAAGTACTTATTGTTAAGAATACAGGCATACCAACATAAATTTGTAACAAATACTGTATAGTAGTTGGTAAAATACACTTATCTCTTTGAAACGCCTCTGAGTCAATATCACCCTGTATAAGGCTGTAAGGTATTTGTGGATCAGTATTATTCGGTAAGACAAAGAATTGCATTATGAAAAAGAAATCGTTGTGGAAAAATAATAAAACCTTATGATTTACAGTTTTGATTTTTATATCACTTTACCAGCTGTATACACGTTAATTTTGGCTTTTATATCTTACTGGCTAAACATGGCCAGGAGGTTAAGGCAGAGAACTCGTAATCCGAGGGTCATGGGTTTGAATCCATCTCATACCAAATATATATAATACAGAGCATGTAATACAATAATAGTTTTATGTTTATCGATTATGGTTTTATGTCGAATATCTTGCACGTTAGAGAAATGAGAAGGTGTATCATCAATATAGCGATCATTATCATTAATTACTGATAAAGATTTTTCGAACAGGAAATGAGTGATTTCACCCAAAATTTTTCTTGTTATAGTTTCTATTTTTTCACTGTTTTTCTGTTGTTGACCAACTAACAAACATTGGTATATGTGGAGTGGCTGTATCCTAGAATATACAAATACTGACGCCAGTATCAATCGACTTTTTTATATTAGTTACTCAAAATACGCTAATCTTCATTTGGGACGTGAAGACTTCTGTATGGGTTTAGAATTTTATTTTTGAATATACATAAGCTAACTCAGAGGCTGTGTCCAGCTATGCCAAAGTACTGATATAAACCTGTTAGTGAAAATAGTAAGAAAAAAGTATAAGGCAGTAAACTTTAAGACATAATCCGTGAAACAATAAACCAAAACTGTAAATGGAGTTTCTCAGCGCCTGTCTTTAGTTTCATCAGTAATGCAAAAAACAAAACAAAAAGCAACTATAAGAAACCGTTTGTTTCATATCATGTTTTATTATCGAATAGTATGTTTTTTAATGTCTCTGTTATAAAAATATTCCCATTAGATTATAGAGAGAAGAAAATATAATCAGCAAAACATAATATTCGTGTAACTAAAGAAAAAATATAATTTTCGTTAGACAGTTCACTAAACAAAAGTTGCCAACAATGTAATAAAAGAAATATTTAATTTATTTATAACATGTCAACAATAAAAGGCATTTTAAAAAACGAAACTTTTTTATTTTTCTGAATATTAATTACACTATTGAGCCCAATTAGAGATTTAACATAATTTATTTGTTTTCTGAAGTTAACAGCCGACCTAGTTTAACCCAATTAATTGATGTTCTGTCATTTGAAGAGCGCTTTGTGTAGGAAGAACAGGATGTAATCCTTTAAAGTTCAAAAGGATAAGACTTACCCTTTATAGGAGCTCATCTTTTAGTAGTGTGAAAAAGATTCTTCTAATTTAAGCAGTACAAGTTGTAAAGCTATGTATCCTCCACCCGTGAAATTCGGATGTCTGATTAATAAACTTCCCTGCATGATTCCCTCTTTTAATAAACACGGAGATCACGACTTTCTCTGCGACTGTCTTTTTGTTTTCTCAAACAATTGTAGTTATTTACGTGACAAACTCCGAGATTCTTTAAATCCATGTCGAATAATCGACAGAAGTTTCAGAAATTCCTGTGAGGCTTCGTCTAATTCCATGTCACTGTCATTCTAGCAACACCACTAAGTGACCAGTTATTGAAACAGACACAAAAGAAAATCAAAAAGAAAATTGAATTGGTAAATGAAAGAAAGTTTCTCATATGCTTAAAAAATAAAGACTTTACGTTTAGGAAAATATGAAATATTAATTTAATATCAGAGATAAACCATTATCTGTTCGAATATTCTGCGATATAAAGCATGTGGCTACAAAACTCAAACTAATATCGTTGTAAACAAAATATCTGCTCTACATTACAGTCCATTTCGTGCATCTTTATACTTGTACACTATTTACACGATTGTACCATAAATATTTTTTACAATAAATATAGTTGTAGAGGTAGTTTTGTGTCAGAGAAATAACATGTACAATATGATTAACCACAAAGAGTAGTTTTGGAAAAAAAATACACGTAATGGTCGTAATTGGAAGCTGTATCATGAAAGAATTACACTCATTCTACTCATTGCCAATAATGTGTAATTAGATAAAGGAATAAATATTTGTATACTGCTCATTGATCATATCAATATTTAAAAGTTATATCATACATAAATACTCATACACTATCGATTAGCAATAACGACAAGCTGTGCTATAAACAATGTTGTACACTTTTAACTAGCAATAATGAGAAGTTATCTCGTAGACAGTACATGTACAATATTGATTAGAGTTAATAAGTTATATCATAGACAGTACACGTATAATATTGATTAGAGTTAATAAGTTATCTCGTAGACACTACACGTACAATATTGATTAGAGTTAATAAGTTTTACATATTATACAGTACACGTCAGGGGCGTAGATTTTTTACACCCGATGGGGGGATGATTTTTGCAACCACTGGGCTGTTCAATTTGCAAATTGGTAATCTTTGATTACGTGAACCTGAAAGCTGTAAACATGCAGTCACAGAGTAATCTTGTTGTCACAATACTTGCTTGTATACTTAGGTCTACTGACTGATACTTACGAACTATCGCTTAGATCGAAAAGCTTAGAAGTACGCCTATATTAAAGATGTACATTTCGGCTACTGAAAAAGCCTACATCTAGGCCTAATTATGTAATTCGATTGGTAAGAACACGAGAATCACAAGAATAAACACACAATTTGTAGGCCTGTTATGCAATAAAACAATTCAACAGACCAAACTGTAGGGGGAATGATTGTATGCACCATACCCCCCATCCAAAATGAAGGAAGGGATGTATACCCTCCATCCTCCCCCAAGATCTACGCCACTGGTACACGTACACCAATGGTTACCAATAACGATAAGTTATGTATTATATACCATACACGTACTCCAATGATTAGCATAGATAGTACACGTACACTAATGACTGACAATAATGAGAAATTACAGCATAGACAATATATATATACTATTATATCATAAAAAAGCAAACGTACACACATTGTTTATTATGCATGTGAGGAGTACTATATTATAGTAAACATATACAAAGTTTTGATTATTTCTTGTAACAGTATTATAACATGCAAAATATAAGTTCAGTATTTCCGTACTACTTCGTATTTAAGACGCATCTTTTTCACACTTTTCCGAACTGAAAATTAGGGTGCGTCTTAAATTCGAGATATTATTTTTATCCTTCGAAAGTCTTGAAAATATCACTTCCCTCGAACAACAAATATTTTCGAAAAACTCCTGTATAGATTGAACTACATTTTAAAAAGAATTTAGCTTGGAAAGACTGAAAAAACACGTAGAAAATGTCAAATGTGCAATGTCAGCGCCTCTAGCGGTGTAGTTAGGTATCACCGTCCTCAATGTTTATCTGACTTTCCTGTTATTCAAACGCTATTTTATTGTGTTTTTTATTTTATTGCGTTTTTTACCCATAGAAAAGCGTGTTATATACAGAATTTAAAAGAAAAGCTATTTTGTGTGCCGAACAGTTTGGGAATCGTGCAGCCGGTAAAAATATACAGTGAGTGAGGCAAATGTACGTCGTTAGCGTCGTATGAAACGAAGTTGTTTTCTTGTAAGAAAAGAGTGAAGTCATTTTCTGGACCAAGAAAATGAAGATATCCTTTAACGTATTTCAGAGAGTTACAAAATAAAGGACTGTCTGTAATGATAGAAGTCTTAATGTTAAAAGTAAACGAATGTTCAGGAAACAGTGGTATTTCTTTCAAGACTAGTTGTGGCTGGTGTGAGAAATTTATGAACATAGAAGGTTTATCATTACGTCGAAGGCAACAATTAGTCAAATACTGCCGTCAGATTTTGAAGATGCGGAAGATGGAACGCAAGATTACATTCTTTGGGACAATAATAAATCAAGCGATGAAGATACTTCAACTTCAGAATACAACAGCGAATCAGAAGAAACATCGGAGTAACACTCTGATTAAATAAAGAAAGCAGGAAGTAATATTCTGATTAAATAAATAAAGAAGGAAGAAACATTCTGATTAAATAAAGAAAGCAGGAAGTAACATTTTGATTAAATAAAGAAAGCAGGAAGAAACATTCTGATTAAATAAAGAAAGCAGGAAGTAACATTCTGATTAAATAAATAAAGAAGGAAGAAACATTCTGATTAAATAAAGAAAGCAGGAAGAAACATTCTGATTAAATAAAGAAAGCAGGAAGTAACATTTTGATTAAATAAAGAAAGCAGGAAGAAACATTCTGATTAAATAAAGAAAGCAGGAAGTAACATTTTGATTAAATAAAGAAAGCAGGAAGTAACATTCTGATTAAATAAATAAAGAAGGAAGAAACATTCTGATTAAATAAAGAAAGCAGGAACCAACATTCTGATTAAATAAAGAAAGCAGGAAGTAACATTTTGATTAAATAAAGAAAACATGAAGAAACATTACTGTTATGAAAAGTTCAAATTTCTTGTACATTTTTAATTATATTTCATTTTAAATGCATTGTTAACATTTAAAATTCCTTGATAAACTCTTTTAAAACATATTTATTTCTGATTATCATCCAAATGTTTTCCCTGAAAATCACTTTTTGAAAGGGATGTGTGTCTTAAATTCGAAGTAATACGATAATCATTTGCTGAGTTTTACGGTAGAGAATATACGTCGCAGCTGGTTATACATTTGACGAGTTATAATAAAAAGAAAATAAATATCCTGATATTAATCATATACGTAGGGTTATGTCACAGAATATGTATATTCACTACTGATTATCTATCTCAACTACATTAGAACAGGATATTCTTACTCAAGTAATTATGCAAATTGTAAATGTTATATCATAGGGTTTGGTTTGGGAGCTAGAAGGAAGGCAGCTGGTCATTACCACCAACTATTGGGTTACTCTTTTACCAACAAATAGTGGGATTGACCATCACATAACGCCCTCACGGCTGGAAGGACGATCATGTTTGGTGTGATGGGGATTCGAACTCGCGACCCTTGAATTACGAGTCGAGTACCTTAACCACCTGGCCATGCCGGGCCGTATTATGGGGAATATGGGTTTATTCTTTTGAATAATGTCATAATGTTAGGTATTTGGACTGGTTTCACAATCATTATTATGTTATGATTTTATTTAACAGTGTCAAAGTTCAGATGTTAAAATGTGTTATTTTTCTAAGCAGCGTTATTATAGATGTAGCAACTGATTATTTTTTGCAAATACTTTTATATTATAAATGCTATTGTTGGCTCTATATATGAGTAATGCTATGTTACTGACATTACATTTGATTTGGAGTATTAGCAGTATTGTATCATATAGATGTAATTATTGGTTATGTGTATTAGCAATTTAATATCGTTTAAGTTACCTCTGGTTACCATATGAGAAGCTATTTTTGAACGATAAAATAAATGCACCTAACATTCTGTAGTTTGAGATAGCGTATTTATATGCCTGTGTATTTTTGACGTATTAATATGATACTGTAACACTATTGTTTTTAGCGATTCAATTGAGTTTCTATCATACGATGTTTGGAGTGTTCCTGTTGCTTTTCGCGATACATTTTGCAGCAAACATGCAAACTTCAGATAAGGAGACACTTTTCCGACTTAGGTAAGTAAAAAGATATCCGTTTAATCAATTTTGTTACAGTTAATTTGGAAACATGAATTTATAGATTATCTAAAAACATATACTGATTTATTTCTACAATATGGACAACATTAGACAATTTAGAAATATTATATGTCGTTAAAATTCAATGGTAACATTTTAAGAAGACGAGCCCTTCCTGTCTGTAAATTTAAAATGCTAGAAACCGGGTTTCGACGCCCATGGTGGGCAGAGTGCAGATAACCTCTTCGAGCTTAACTGCAAAGACACGAAATAAACAAACAATGCTTTGATAATAAGATTGTTGTGATGATTGAGTAAACATTCGATGGTTAGTTTCACTGGTGATTGTTAACTCTGAACCAATTATCATTTTTCTCAGTTTGATTCGATATTTGCAAACAATTGCAATTACGATTAACGAGATTAGATCATTTTAGAAGAACAAAAAAACACAAAAACAAGAGAAGCGGAAACCAGTTTCCTGCTTGAACATGTTATTTATTAATTTATAATAAACAATTAGCAACAGAATATAATTAAGAGTAAGTCGATATGAATATAAAATAACCAGTTACGTCCTGCTCGGCTACGAAAAAACAAAACACACATAAAGCATGCTACTTAACTTTCTGGCACGTTTAATTTCTTGTGAAAGTCTTTCCCAGTGGGTCAGCTGTAAGCTAACTAACGCCCAATACTAAAGGGCTCGTTTCGCTGCAGTAGAAAGATTGCAAATGTTTTTCTACGCTAAAATAAAAAACATGAGTACTTATTAAGGAATATTAATTCACGAAATTTCTTGTGACAAACTTTACTTTGTAGTTGTCACCGTGTTTCATTATAATGTAGGATAAGTAATGACTCTCTAGTTATCACTATGTTTCATACTGTAGGATTTGTAATGACTCTATTGTTATCACTATGTTTCATACTGTATGATAAGTAATGACTCTATAGGTATCACCTCTTTTCTGCTCTGATATAAAACAATGGTTCAGCGGTTCTCTGTGAGTGAACACACAAGAATAGCTTAGTTCAACAGCTAATTCACTTAAGGTGCAGGTGTTAAATAATTCTGTAAATTCGAGTTCGAAGTTTATTTCTTTCATAAATTACCCACTCAGCTTTTGAAATTGTCTTCAATGAAGGAAATTTAATTACATGGGTAAAATACACATGAAATGGAGATGTTTAGTCAAAGTAATCATAGAGAATGTATGATTATTGTAAAAAACGGACTAGACATTGATTTTCGAAAGGAAACTTCAAATATCGGTCGTAGATATATAAAATTTGAACATAAATTTAAACAGTGGTAGTGTGTTAACGTTACAGAGCCTCAAAAATTATTGAAGAGTGACTTCTATATCATGAAACCGGTAATAACTTTACGACAAGCATAAAGATTTTTATAGTTAAGGTTTGTCTGCTTCTTAAATGCAACGCCACTCTGAGTTTAGTACTGTTTTCACAGCGGGGAACAGAGCCCCAGGTTTTAGCGTTGTATGCCCCTAAACTTTCCACTGTTCACGTAAAGTATATGTTTCTGTCTATATAGTTCAGTAGTACGTCTGATGGCTTACACAGTTAAAAAACCGAGGGCAGCACAGTAGCTCATTGGGTAGTTTGGTAGCTTTGCTTTTAACAGCAAACTATGCATATATACATATATATATATATATATGTATTACTTGCACTTCCGCAAGGTCCCCGAAAGAGTTCTGTTACAAAAGTAAATGAAGTTAAAATTTGGAGTAACAAATATTTTTTATTTCTTACTTTTGAAGCTCATATCTCATGCAATGTTTGTAGCGTACAAAGTGTATAATTCTTTTCATGATTCATAACATGCGTACATTTTACTGAAATCGCAAGAAACGGGCAACACACTGCTGTATTGTGGTGTGAGTGATTAAAACAGGTAACTCCTCCAAATGGTTTTCGACCTCTTTCGGGGAAGTAATAAAGTATTACGCTTGTCATTATTTGAATTGATATTTTATTTTGGTGTTTTTAATATAAACGTCATATTCAAAATTGTTTGAAGTTTTTTTTAAGGGAGAATTTTAAGTTTGACCACAACTTGAAAACTTTTATAAATATGAGTAAAATCAAAAACAGTGTATGGAGGTTAATATTCAAAACAATATTAGGAAATAGAAGAGTTACATGTAGTGAACTACTAGTTTATCAAATAAAGAATAATATGTAAATGCCATAAAATATAACCAACTTTTACCAACTTCCTCTGGTTAAAAACCAACTCCAGCCTTATGATTGAGGGTCGATTATGATCTTCATTGTAAACTAAATAAATGCATTCTTGTATACATAACATTTCGCTCTCAATGATGTGTATCATCCATATTATGCTGCTCCTACACATGTTTTTTTTTTACTGCGACAGTTCTTACTAATATAAGTGTTGGTCTCTGCTCATAACCCATTTCATGACTTTAACTGTGTTATGTAGTTCTGACCTTTCCTTCCACATCTTGCTGCCAACTTCCACCGTGTTTAGTTAATCTAATCTGCATGGATCCACTCAATATGTCTGGTGATTATAGTGGGCATATCTCCTCAACATCTTTCTTAGCTTCACTGACCTATGAGTTGAATAATTTTAGTTTCTAGTTTACTGTTTCATCTGCCCTCTCTTTCAAGTACTGATACAGTTGGTAATTTCTCTCTCAGGTGATCAATATGTTCTAACGTTAGCAATTAGAAAACAATACACTTTCTCCCGATACTTTTCAATAAATTTTGAAGTTTGCAGTCAGAACATAAACTGTTTTTGAGATTACTCTTTCTTGGATTAATGCATGATTATTGGCTTGTGATCACTGCCCATTAAAGGCAATAACTTCCATTTTAACTTAATGAATGTAGCAGGAGAACTATGGGCGAGGTCTATGGATAGGTTAGAGTCTCCCTTTCTGCTATTCTTGTGGGGGGCGTCAGCAGTTAGGTTAGCACTTTTTGTCCAAAAGATGCCACCTCACTGTGATTAGAGTGGATAGTGTCATCAAAATGATAAGACCATAGTTCCAAAAGTTGTCACCAGAGGATATTTCATTAGAGACGCGTTGCTAGGTCGCCATGAAGTCATAGTTCAACAATATTTTACTGGGCAGCTATGACAGGTGCCCACGATGTCAAAGTTTTCACCAAGGGGCATTTCGTTAGAGATGCGTTGCTAAGTCACTTTGTCAAAGTATATAACATGTTTTTAGATTGCCATGACAAACAACCATGGCTCATACATGTTTCAACAATAATATAATTAATTAATTCAACTGTCTTAGAAAGATACTTAACACTAATTAATTTATAATTAATTCGTCCTAAAAAGAACGCTTAACACTAATTAATTAAATAATTTATAACTAGTCAATTAAATCATTTATAATGAATTGTCCTAAAAATGACATTAATTAATTAGTTAATCCTAAGAAGGACAGTGCTAATTTATTCATTAATTAATAAACAAATTATCCTACCGCAAAGTAGATATAAAATTTCTCGACGGTTATGACTCATACAATATATGTTTAATCATGTTGATAATTAATCGTTAATTAATTAAATCATTTTTAAAATGATGCTTAATACTAATTCATTTATAATTAATTCGTCTTAAAAAGGACGCTTAACATTAATCCCTAATTTAATTAAATTCCTTGTTCTAAAAGGACGATATATTAATTAAAACTTCTTCTTTTAATTATTAGTCGTTTTTTAATATGATATATTATTTAACGTAACGTGACCACAGTTATATACATTTTTACCACACATACAATATATAATTATAAATTTAAATCACCATAAAAAGGTTAATACAATACAACAATTAAAACTTATACTTTATACAACATTTTGCATCTTCAAAAAAACGTTTATTATGCAATAACACGTTTACAAATTTGTGACAAAGTAATTTACACATGTTACTTTATTTCATGTTTTCCCCCAGTGACACAGTGATATGTCTGCTGACTTACAACGCTAGAAACTGGGTTTCGGTACTTGTGGTGGGCAGAGCACATTACATCATATTTTACAATGGTGGCGTTCTAAAAAAATGTTCATTTGTAGTTAAGCAAAACGTTTATACAATGGGCTGTATATGCTCTGCCCACCAGGGATACTGAAACCCGGTTTCTAAAGTTGCAAGTCTGCAGATATACTGCAGTGCCACGAGTCTCCTAGAAAGGACATTAAATTATCTTACCATTTATATAAAACTTACACATGTTTTACAAATGCAGACTTTCACATATACTCTATCACTACTATTACCGTATGATTATAACATAAACGACTAAATCCTTATAATCCAAGCGCTTTCGAAAAGTGGACCTTTCTTCTTCACGGGCAGATTGGGAATGGTGGTGTAATCAAATGAGTGATGTATATATAAAGGGAGTTTAGTGACGTCATAAATGTCATCATGTGTTCGGGGATTGTTTTGTATATTTCTCTGTGTACTGTTGTAAATGTCTCATTTCAGGTGCAACATAGCCAATAGCAAAAATATGTCTGAAAAAGTGTTACGGATATTTTACTTTAGAAATGGGTAGATGTATGTATATTTAAAACTATATGTCCAATACTCTAGTTCGTGGGTCGGCTAAAAATGTCGTATCTGAAATTTTAATACAAATAATTGTTATATTATTTCAACTGATAGGATGATACATTTCCACCTGTGTTGAAATGTCATATCTAAAGTTAATAACTGTTATATTGTTTTAACGTATACTTTGATATATTGTGTGGTAAAAATGTATATAAGTCTGATCATGTTACGTTAAATAATATATAATATTATTGAAAAACAGTTGATTGACAATACTATGTAACACAATTTTTACTTTTTCTTGTTCCTGGGCAGAAAGTGTTATTTCCCAATTGCTTATGCCTAAAGTAAATAGAAAAGACCTATTTTTCTCTTCAAACTTTGCTTTTGTGACATGGGTAACGAAATTTTCAAATTTATCCATTTTCCAGAACATTCCAGGTAGATTCAGTGCTGAGTAGCTGATAGAGAATTTTCTCGAACTTACAATAATTTTCTAGAA
>NC_134837.1:95969321-96040003 GCF_004210375.1 Tachypleus tridentatus
AACTTTTTATATAAATCAGTATTTGTAACAAATTTTAGTAATAACCTTTTATTATAAGTTATAGTGATGTTTATATATTTGTATTAAGAAAGCAAGTTGTGTTTATCAATCTTGTTAACAGTCATGATAAATTTGTTACATATCAACGTTCAGTTAACTCTTAAATTGAAATTTTGCTATTTTTAATCATAAATACGTAACTCGTCCAAGATAAATTATAATACGTAACAGGTAAAATGGACAGATAATGTTCATTTGTGCAAGACATCGCTTCATGAATATAATAGTTCGCTACTTTGATGAGTACAATTCTTTGTTTCACTCTTAGGTTTTAACTGCAGTTTGTTCTGTTCTTTTTTATATTTTACTGAGACATTCTTAAATGCTTTTTTTAGATGAACAATTATATTAAGAATTGGGTATTATCTTAAATGGAAAAAATCCCATTATACTTTGATGAGTACAATTCTTTGTTTCACTCTTAGGTTTTAACTGCAGTTTGTTCTGTTCTTTTTTATATTTTACTAAGACATTCTTAAATGCTTTATATAGATGAACAATTATATTAAGAATTGGGTATTATCTTAAATGGCAAAAATCCCATTATATAGGGGGTGGATAGAAAACGTGGCCCCCTTGAAAATATTGTTAATTTGTTACATCTTTTAGTAGATAATAAAAAAATAACAGAAAGGTGCACCTACAATAGTACACAAACACCACCATGATCTGATTGTTGATAAAAAAAATGTGTAATGTGATGAGACAAATTTTTAATGTGTACTAATCTGAACAGATAGTAGTGTCCGAATTAAGCAGCAACAACATGAAGCTTTGTAGCTCCCACGTGTTGTTTCCGTTGGGAAAGATATTATAAGTGAAGTCATAACGTAAGGAAAATTTTCCTGTCACAATATGAGTAATTTAATATCTCTGAATGGGGTCTGACATGGCTGGTGGTTAGGGTGTTCGACTTGCTACATTGAGCTGTTAGTTCAAATACCATAACTGAGCATAATCGCGTTTTCAAATGTGGGAGCATTATAATATGAGGGTTAATTCTACTATTCAATTAGAATAATCCAAGAATTGTCGGAGGGTCGTGTTGACTAGCTGCCTTTCTTCTTGTAGTGTCATTTCTTAATTAGGGGTAGTTGGCAGAGATAATTTTCGAATAGCTTTGCGCAAAAAGCAACAACAAACAAACACATACATAAGTTTTGCGATTGTTCGTATAACATCTCTTAATTATCTAAGCATCTTAACAAATGAAGTGTGCTTTATTATGCTTCAGTTTTTATTCTCAATGTGATTGACATTTCTATGATAGAAATACTACTACCGACTGCACTGTTAATGTTCAGAATTAGTTTGAAGAGTATGAGGATAAAACCCACCATCTTCCCTTGCCATCAAAATTCCCAAATCTCAAACAACTTCAGAATATGCGAGACTTGTTGAAATGTGCTGTTAAAGTTTATTTATTTATTTTTCAGCTTTGAATGTTTTGAAGATAAAGTTGCTTGAAGAGTCAGTGAAAATAGAAAACAATGAACTCCAAATACAAGTGGAAATTATGCAATAATATATTCAGTTTGAGATTAAAACACATAGTGGCTAGCGTGTCACTAGGACAAGGTTTATAATATTTTGACCAGACCATGAATGGTGTCTTACAAAGAAGTTTCTTTCTTACTCATTTGTATTTACTTCAATAATATATTTAGAAATAACTTAGATTAAATTACTTCCTACTCCATTTTTTGTTGACAAAATTCAAATACCATTATTGAATTCAAGCTATTGTAATAGGGAAGCATATTCCGAAAATAAGACTGTGAAATTTCTGATATGTCGAAAACGCCATACACATAAGGGAAAAATTTTGTTTTCATTCTGCTCAACATAAACCATTTTCAAAATATTACTAAGACTTTAACCCTAAACAGCTATTTTTTATAGTTTTCAGTGCTAAATCAGAAAGGCCTAGTGATCTAATGGATACAGGTAATCAACTGTGACAGGCAGGCGTGGAGACCAGCCATTGAGTTTGACTTTACCACCAGTCACAATATATATACACGTATTAAATCCAGAAATACAGTCGTGAGTGGAGTATAAAAGTCATTAAGTCGAGGAAATTTATGGTTAGACTAAAGAACCGACTCAGAGACTGAAGTTTCTACATAACCAAATTTTAGTATAACTTTCCTTTGTAGCTTACACTTTTCCACATGATGCCTATAATTTCATTAAGTAATTCCTCTGCAAGATTCATTACATTACCTATTATCTTTAACATATTCTCGATAAGTAAACTGTGTATTATATTAAGACATATTTCAGGTTAGAAGCTAGTTTTTACACCAGGCAATTTATTTAGTTTTGGTCTTATTTAATAGGAGATAGCTTTGACATCTTGGAAACTCTATATATATAGTGAAGAAACTTTTCTTTAATCCTGAAGAACTAAATTTATAGTTCCAATCATGAGTTTTAAAAATAATACTTTCTAGTACCTTTACGAGATTTCAAGTAATGTGCATATTTACACATAAGTGGATTTGCCACTTTATTAGTTTGTTTCTGCAACTCAACGGACTTTCCAAGAACAAAAACGAAAATTATTTGGTGATTCGCCAAATCACCAAATACCGACAGTTGCAGTCGGTAAATCGACAAACAACTCATTCTTCTGTAGTATTAATCCCACATCAAATTCTCGACTCTTGTTTCTAATGTAAATTTTTATGTAGCTTTTTTCTCTGCTGCAGTGGCATCGTTCTGTGGATACTAATCTCGTGAGTTGCTTTTACTGGATTCACTTTAAGCTTTCTCATGAATGTGCCTAGTTATTCTCATTGTCAGTAGAACTGTTCCTTGCCTAATTCTTGACCTCATTTCTTAATGTACGTGACCTTTCTCATGCTATTTCTTCTCACATACCCAGAAATATCTATTATGTAGATTCTTCTTAATTTTTATTTTAGTATTGGAACTTATTTGTTTGAAATTAAGCACAAAACTACACAATGATCTATTCGTGCTTTGCCCATCTCAGATATCGAAACTCGGTTTCTAGCGTTGTAAGTCCGTAGATATACCGCTTTTCCCCTGAAGAAATTGCATAAAAATACTTAATATTCTCAACTGCTTCGCGACCATGCACTCATTTATTGATAAGGTTTTGTGTAGTACTGTTTTCGTCTAATGTATTTTTTTAAAGGTTTTGGAAAAGTGTTGAACTTTATGCTCGTGTAACCGAGAAGTACTTTTGAAACACAGGTCTATTCGATAGCAGCAGTAAAGACACTTCCAAACTAAATACTACTGTATAAGGAAACCTAATGCAGACTTAATTCCTACCCATCAAATTACTACATTTAACTAAACATTAGTTCCATATTTTTAAACAATTGATTTTTCTTATAGTGTAGTAACGATAGTTATATAACCCTTTTCACATGTAAATTATTATACATAAGTCACTACGTGAAATATACACGGAGAACAATCTTCAACTTACGAATGCGTTTAGATTTGATAAACATTATTTGAACACATAGCTTACAAGGAATAACAGACTTATCTAGAAACGTCATAACCACATATCAGAGTAAAAAATATCAAAATGCCCATCATGCAAAATTAATTTTAATCATTTCTTATAACTGTATGTTATACCATATACATTATTTTATTAAACTACAATGAGTATCTTTGGAGATATATTTACACAAAATACCAGTTCAAACAGGTGAAAAAATAAAGAAGTATTATAATGTATTTATGGTCGTGAGAGATTTTGATATATAATATCGAAACAGATTCATAGATACAAATAAACTGTTCTTTTTTGTAGCAGAAAACTACACAAGATATTGCTTGATATAATATCATTTGTTGAAAAATTTCAGACAAATGTCTTTTGTTAAAAGGTAAAATGAGACGAGTGTTTTTTTGATATCGTAATAGAATGTTACTTATATGAGCTTTGGTAACGTAAGTTCTAATCTATAATAGGGTTAGATTGTTTTAGAAATAGTAAAAAGAGGGACTGTTTAATTTTAAAAATTTTGTAATCATTAGTAGTGTATGATCTCTTTCACAGTTCAACCTAAACCCTTGATATGATATGAAAAAGTAGCAACTAAGCTGTCTTTTTTTTTTTTGACATTAACATCAGTGTTGTACAACTAACAGTTAAAAATTACATCTCTCACTTGTCACGTCAAATTACTCTTTCAAGGACACCCAGGTTCGTTTTACTTGATTTTGTTACTGTCAAATAACCAGTTTGAAAGAATTTCATATCCTGAGTCCTGAACTTTAATTATATCTCAAATAGGTCGAGAGATGACGGTACACTGAACTAAAATTTGCACTTAGAAACAAACAAACTCAGCCATTCTACGGCTAAAAAACGTAGATTCATAGTCAATCCAAAAATATTTATAATTAATTTTATTATCAGTATAACTTGTTGAATTTTATGTTTCATACAGAAGTATTAACCAAACTGTTTACAGTTTGTGATAGAGTGATGTGGGGTTCAATAAAAAGGTTAAGTTTGATTAAAAATTGGCACCGCAAAACAGATTCTCACCATATCTTAATCTTCCTTTCTTGTTTATCATATTAACAAGTGATAAATAAAGTAATTGTAGTTTAGTAATTTCTTGATTTCATGTTGTACTTTAGGAAAAATTTTCGTCATTTCTGTATAAATTTGCTTCCGATTATGATCATAAAATAAGAAAATTCCTGATGGCGTCTTCTTTTCTTAAGCGTTTTGGGGAAACACTCTGGGGTTTTTAGAGATGTAAGTGTTTCTTAATCCTCTTTCACATACCAAAGAAAAGTGTCAACTATTACAATCACGTAAGAATGGAGTATCAAACTCTACAGTCTCCCGGTGGTACAGCGATAAGTCTACGGATTCATAACGCTAAAATCAGGGATTCGATTCCCCTCGGTGGATTCAGCAAATAGTTCGACGTAGCTTTATTATAAGAAAAACATAAACTGTAGACGAGTGATATTTTGACAGGAAATAGTGATAAAAAGCAATAGTGCTGAAAGCTAGTTTCAGTTGATAACTTTCTTGTTTAAGGAAGATACTAATCGAAAAATATAAAGTTTAACTTCAGGAAAGCCAGGAATTATGTTACGTTAGCTAGCTGAAGTATACATTAGAAGATGATTCTAATTACACGGTGTTGTTGGATTTGAAGTTTTAAATTAGGAACATGGAACATATAACAGATAAACACGGACGATTAGTCTAATAGATGAAGAATTTTAGCAACGAATATTCCATAGAAAAATGACTATTTTGCAAATTGTTTTAACTATCTTATATTTCTAGATATGCTACTTCTAGGTACATTTCCTCTCAAACGTATTACGTAAAATTTAACATCCAAGAAAACGTTATTATCGTGAAGACAAATTTTAACTTTAAAAATGTTTGATAGTTTCTGTTGAGACATTTGTGAAATATAATAGTTTGAGTTTTTAGTTTCTTTATTTTAATATATTACAGGCCCCACCAGTTGATTTGGTGACAGATGTTGAACTCTAGCTACTACAAAAAATTAAGGGGTGCTCTTCTTATTAGCTCCAAGTAGTTATGTCATTTGCATACAAAGATGTCTGAGTGAGAAGCAAAAAAAAAAAAGTGATAAAAGTCGTAGACGAGCCCTGAGAAATTTCACTTTATAAAGGAAATACATCAGTTGCACGGTTATTGATATTCTTTTTTTAATCACTATTGAAAATTAGAAATTCAATGATTTACAATGAGAAATTTTATAGCGGAGCCAACTCTCTGAGACTAGTTATGTTAAGGACCTTTTTTGAATAATACGGTAATTATAGTATGGTTAAGATGAATATCATTATAAAGACTTTCTGTTTACGGACTCGGCGGCATTCGGTGTATGTCGATGCTTTGGTTATGAGTTCTGAATATTAGAGTATGTTATATCGTTCAAGGAACCACAAAAATTTTATAAATATATATATTTCCAAATAAAATTTATAGTATAATTTCAAGAGACTTATAGAAGGATATATATCTGGATTTGTTGATTGAAGGCTATTTTTGGAAATGACTTTGACAAGAGACATTTTTCAAATTCCAGACAGTTGTTTAGTAGTCAGCTTGAAAACATAAATTGAGTAAATCACAAAAGTCAGAGACAAGTTTGGAAGCCTTTGTTAAAGCAAGATTTGGAATTTCATTTTTGCATCGGAGCAAATTAGAGAACATTTTTAAAAAATTGAAAACTATTATTTTCGACAGCAGAAACTGCGACTGTATTATTATACTTGAGTTTGTGAATAATATTAGAAGTAGAGTTGTTAAAAACAAACTAAATGTGTGACAAAAAAAGAGAGAGATTTTATGCAGAGTCACTGATTAGAACGTAAAAAGTTTGTTACTTTAAATCTTATTTTGTCTTGATTATTTTATATATGTTCTTTATTTTCTCTATTAATTGATGGTTCTAGAGAACATTGCGAGTAGAGGTAAATAAACGTCTAAACGACTATTTTCTTGAATACGAATGTGGTTTTTATAGAGTAAGTTCCTGGAAGTTTAAAGTACGGTAAATGAGGCGAGAAGAAATGGATATTTGTATGATATCAGAAACAACGTTTGTTTCGAAGAAAAAAGTGTTTGTTTCCAAGATCTTGGACAGTAAGAGCGATTGTACAGAAAATGAGAAGTAATTATCAACAATTACATTTAATGTTTTTTTTTTTTTTTATCCTTAGAGAAACTGTAAGTTCAAGGAAAGGATGAATGTCTAGTGATTGTCGTACGTGTGGGAGATTTCAAACAAGATGGGACTGTGATCCTTAACCAAAATTCACTAGAATGTTAAATGAAAAACAAAGAACAGACAGCTTAGTCAAAAATATTTTGAAAGCTTTTCTGGTGAGTATGAATAAAATTATTGTTGTTATTTTCTATGAAATATTGTAAAATAGTAGTATTAAAAACTGACTTAATACAATGAAAATCACGATACTTATAAGTTTGAATCTTTTGTAGCAGTTATTCTGGAGTTTAAGTTGTCAACTCACTGTAGGAGAGTCATATCAAGGATACAACAATAAGTGGATAATTGGGAAGATATAAATATTGCGTAGGATATGTCCATTTCAAATGGATATGAGAACATCAGAGTAAACTGTTTAGTAGTAACTATTTTTGTAACTCACAAATATTTTTCTAATACTCGCTGATTTAAGCTTAAAGTAACATTTTAATCAGGAAAGGAGAAGTGAGAAGAATAGTTTAATGAGGTTTCGTTAATGGTAGTAAAACCTGGATTATGACCTAAAGAGTTCGTAAAGTTTTTCTGTACTGTATTTTAATTAAAGTTTTAATACCTATACCACCAGTCTTGAGAATAAATTTTACTTCAAGTGGGCTTCTCGTCATCATGAGGTTTTTAGACCTGATTTTACGTTTCTACGTAGCTCACACAGCTTAAAAAAATTAAAAGTTAGATCACCTTGAATATAAATTTGTAATATTAGCAGAAATAAGTGGAGGAAAATAAACAGAGAGACCGATATATATATATAACTGGATCAAGGTTTGGATCGATATTATTGCAGTAACGATGAGTAATCTACGTACTTCATATAAGAACGTCTGCCTGATGATGGATATGACATCAAAGCAAAGTGAATGATGTAAGCAACAAATTAAATGAAAGTCTCGATGACATGAAATAACACAAACATACTGTTGTTGCTTCTTATTAAGCACAAATCTATACAAAGGATTACTGTGCTCTGCCCAATACGGATATCGAAATCCGGTTTCTAGCAGTATAAGTTCGCAGACGTATCGCTATGCCACAAATATATAAGAATTGGATCTGGTTAATAAGGAAAACAATTTGCGACAGTAATAAGCCTGTCGTGATGAAGAAGAATCCCGTATGTAAGACTCGTGAGTATTAGTGAACTGATACGTCAAATATTTACATGTATTAATAGTTTCTATTCGCAGATTTGCGAGAAGATGGTGTTGGCTCTGGAAAACAATTAAATTATCTATCCTGAAAGACGAGGAGCACTATATTTAGATATGGTGGAATCAAGGACTGGGCTGGTATTAGGATTGGCTGTGCAAACAATTTTGCCAGCTACAGGAACGTTGGACTTTCCCAGCTTGCGCATAAACCTTTGCCTTTACGTATTGGACAGTCTAACACCAAATGTTTCTCAGCACATCTGATGCTTTTAACACGTGCAATACATTTCACATGGGTTTAGCTAAAGCTATGACAATTTTAACAGCAAAAAACAGATGTGAGAATAATTTTGGTTGTAGAATGAAATTAGTGTTCATGTAATTCCAAAAGAAGATGCATGATCAAATCGTCAAATTTAGAGTCTGTGGAATTCAGGATCAGACTGTTGGGATGAGCGCTCAGAAACCGTTGTTCTTGTGTGCACTATATGGTTTATACAAAACGAGCAACAAGTAATTTTGTGCTTTTGGCGTGGCATTTTTACTAATTAGGCTTTTTGTACTGAAAACTATATTTCATGGCTGTTTGCAAAATGAATGGTCGTTAGATAGAGAATGACCGAACGTGACGACATGGACCTGAACAGCGTAGTGAGGTTCTCATATTGTTTTCATGTAAAGTACTCAACCTCTATATAAACAGAAAACTTGATGTTTTAAAACCTTATAACCCATGGTCAAGACTTAGAAACACGTTTCAAATAGAAATATGTTCAGTTAGAGCAGTAAAAAATGCTTACGAGATAAATCATAGTACATTTTACTTCAACTCACAAGGCTTAAAAAAACAAGATTTTTAAAGCTATAATTAAAAAAAAACTTGGTTGTATAGCTTTAAACAGTCTTGTTTTGTTATTGATGTAGTAATATTAGCTCTAAGATGTAACATGAAAACTCATTTTGTGCCAAACACTACAAAAAATATTCTTAGAAAATAATTTTTCAACTTATAGTGCGTTTAAACTTTATGAATGCCATTTGAACTCACCACTGCATGAATATTATTAAAAAAAACGAATGTTTATACATAATTAATTTCTCATAAATGAATTTGGATGTATAAAACAATGTGTTTTCTTTAAAACACAGAACGAGCCCCTTTAAAGATGTATTATCATTGAACTAAATAGCTAATGTATTGTCGAAGAGAGACTTGCAATATTATATTTACCCTTTCCCTTGCTGGTGGTTTCTCTATAAATAAGTCTGAGCGTTTAGAACGCTGAAAACTGGTTTTGATCATCGCTGTGGACAGAGCATAGATTGTTCACTGTGTAGCTTCACGCATAACAAAACAGACCATCCAATATTATATTTATGGTTGAGAAAGTTTGTGAATTGAAACAAAGGTTTAAAGTAATTTACGTGCGATGTAAAAAAAAAACATTATAGAGATACAAAACCTATTTCAGTGAAAAAAAGCCAAAATATTATACTTTTATTAGCCAAAAAACAGGATTCTGTTATATTTTAGTAAAATGTTTTTGAGTGTAAAATCAAATTATTTTGTTTATAATAAGAGATCACTCAGGGAAGCTGTGATAACTTCAGTGTATTATTTGAAGTAAAAGTATATTCTTTTTAAATGATCAAGAGATAAAATGTTTTTATTACTTTTATCAGCTATTAATGTAGCTATTTCTTGGTTATGGTACATAGAATTTGTCATTTCAGCAGTTTTTTCCCTTGGTGTTAAAATGAATAATGAAGCTGTTCATTCACCTTACAATTAACATTTGCAGATAAACAACTTTTTATTATTAATTCGAAAAACTTGTGGGAAACGTTTTCAAGGGCAACTAGGATACTCTCGTTCGAGTGATGCAAATGACACAGTATTCATGTAATCTGACTGGTTTTTAATTCAAAACAGTTATTTGAAGTCATAACAACAGAGTCTGTTTATTTTTAGAATAACATTATATTATATCACCTGAGTATGCTTAGTAAAAGTACTGGAAATAACATACAGTGCCTTGGAAATGATTTTATATTTTAATATTTTCTATTATTTCCTGCTGACCAACAAGTTTTTAAAATTTTCCTATATTAATAATAAGGGGGACTGTTTGTAGTACTAATTACTAATTTCATACCTCATTGAAAAAATATAGAACAGTGAACATTTTCAAGGAAGGATTTTTTTGGAAAGTACTGCAAGATAAAAGTGTTCGGATTGTGTAGATATAAGTTATAATGTTCTTTATATTAAAAGTGATTGGAAAAAAGGTTTTAAGAACTCAGTTTTTAGTAACGTATTTTCAAATTATATCAATAAAGATGTAATTATACTTTCACGTACAGTCCTAGCGAAAGTCATGCTCTTGTTGTGAGGAAAGTACTTTTATATAAAATTATGTTCAGTGATAAGGAAATGAATTGCACATAACGTAGTTATTTTTATAATTGTCTGAATCTAGAATAACTAAAGTTTAAATTTTTATGGACCTTTGTTTGCGATGTCATTCAATAGATGGCGATAAATTTTATTTATTATTTCTCTCCATTATAATAAGATTTGCTAGGGCTAATACTTATGGTGTAAATATTCAGCTGGAATAATATTCTATTAAACTGTTTCTCATTGTTTTAAATATTTGCAAAATCTCAGTGCAAAAACTTGAATATAGACCCCCAGATGTGGGCATCTTTCATTGGCTAAGCGGTAAGTCTTCAGGCTTAACACTCTAAAATTCAGGTTTCGATACTTTTGTTAGGTAAAGCACAGATAACCCATTGTGCAGTTTCGTATTCAACAATAAAATATTATACGTACTTCCAGAAAGTGCAATTGGTTTAATTATTTGCTATTGAGAATAGTTTTCAAATATCTAAATATGTTTGATGTTTGAAAAATAAGAAATTTTAAATTTGTACGGATGTATGTATTTCATGATGAGGATCTTAGAATGATTGTATTCGATGAATACATCATAATGTGTTAACATACAGAAAGTTTTAAAAACCTATAAAATTTACTTTCGCTAATTAGTTATAAATACATTATTTCAGAATTCCAAAAATAATTATTTGCTGCACAGACTAAACAATATTCAAAGGATAAGTGAGAAATAAAAGGTTTTATAATTTTCTTTATTTGTTATTAACGGTTATTGAATTCTCTCAAAATATATTTGTTATCGCAGTACGACAGTGAGTCAAATAAGTGCGATACTGAAAGTAATAAGATTTGGAGTATTTAAAACATTTATTTATTTATATAAAACGTAACATTTATGCGATAATTTATTCTTGAAGAAAAGCGAAATTACTAATAGACTTATTAATCTTTGTGAATGTTAAATTAATTCTATAGGTTTTGGAGATCTGGATAATGTTGCTTTAGCGCCAAGCTACACAATGAACTCCATACATTATGTCCACTGCAGGAAACAAACCCCAGATTAAAGTATTACAGGCCCTTAAACTTACCTTTCATCGACAAAGAAACATTTCTCTTCTCATAGATTTTATTAGAGTTTTAGGACTATAACAAGTTTAAACATGGTTTTTCATCCACTTACTTATGTTCAAACTTTCCTTTCTGCAAGAATTTGTTTTGAAAAGATTAATATTTCTGTTTAATCATCGAGTATTACGCTTATGTTACAGTTGACGATTTTCATACGGAAAAAGGATAAGCGTGATCTAGTGATTAGCGTGCCAAATCTGTATACATGTCTCGTTGTTGCAAAATGACACTCCGCACCTTGGGGCCGAAGGTGGATTCTAAGAGCGACGACCAAATGATACCATTTTACTAGAATAGAGAAATAGTTGGTAATGGGCGCTGTTGATCAGCTGCTTTTCTTGTTCTCTACCAGCTAAAAAGTGGGAACAATTTGCGTAGCTACAAAAGGTTGAATAGGGGAGATTAAAACAATTTTTAAAATGCTAATCAGCAAGGTAACTGATAACCTCGGCCGAGATAAGTCGCAGTAAGACGAAATACAGTGGAGCGCCATTAAGCCGCGGTATTTGGGGGGTCAACCTGCTTAACCGCGGCTTAAACCTTTGTGACTGAAAAGCTGAAGTCGCCAACAGCTCCGCCGAGGAGCCTCATCCGGGCCATTGCGTGATCGTTATAATATTAATATATAGACTATTCAGATACAATTGACAAGTGCCGTTTTAACACAAACGACCAATGCATTGCGATGGTTCGCTTTTCCCCTTTTTAATAAATAAAATATACAACACAATTTTGGTTAAGATTTATTAATAATATAAAGATTACAATAAAAATAAACCGTTTTATTGTAAAATTTCGTCTTCCCGTGTTACATGCGTACCGCCATTTTAAATCTCGTGGTAGCGATATTGCGCAGTTGCATAAATTATTAAATTTTTAATACCGAATTTATTAACTGGCAGTTAAACAATAAGAAAAAACAAATGAAATATATTTCAAACCATTTTATTTCACATTTTTAAAAACATAACAAATATAACAAAAAAGTTAGTTTCATGCTGAGTTATGAGACTGTGAAAAACTTTAAAAAGCCAGGTAGTAGATTTAATACATCAAAAATTTTGGGACAAGACTTGTTACAGCGGCTTAAGCGATTTCGCGGTTAATTGGTCCGCGGCTTAATGGCGCTCCACTGTATATTAGAAATACATTTTGACATTGTCTAGCGTTTCGCAGGTAGTGGAATGGGTATGTGATAGCCGTTTCCGGTGCAAAACATTCACACACTCAAATGAGCACAATGCGTTAAGATCGTGGTCAAAATATTTCTTGTATTTAACATTTGAGAACGAAGAAGTATGAATACACTTGGACCCAGGCAACAGTATATTACATAGCCAAAAAAAGATAACTGTCTGGTACAGCCACATAAGTCACTTGTACAAACTTTTCGCTTATGACATGTCTGTTCAACCGTTATGTGGATCAGCAACTGAAGAAGTGAGCTTGTATTCGTGTTCTTTACTCCAGACGAAGCGCTTGCGCAATCGGACTGTTGAATAGGTGATAGGAAACCGTCATATTCGTTCACAAGATTACTCATAGAAAGCTGCAGGGTGGAGTGGCGTGCTTTGGGCATGACAGCTTTTACTATTGAAATTATGATCGAGCGTGGCAATATGGATCTGAATAATGGGAGGTTATAAGTTCGTTCTAGTATAATGTATTCAACCTCTGGAGAGGTTGTGTAGTTTTTCACAGATATTCGAAACGAACAAAGAAACAAGCCTGGAAAAGGAGCTGTAAACAAAGCTACAGATGTTTTATATAATCGCAACTTCTCGTTATGCATTGATAATTACTGTAATAAGGTTACTGTATTTTTAACTATATAAAATTTTATCACGTTATTCTCACTGTTGAGAATAGAAATAAGAAGTTATTTTAGATAGTCTAGAATTTATTTTGTTTGTTTGAGGGCAAAGCTATATAATAAGCTATCCGTATTCTGTCCACCAGGGGGAATCTAACACCTAATCTAACCTTGCATTCTACTTGTTTGTTTCTAAAAGTTAGTTGAGACTACTTGTGAAGTAATAACTTGGTAAATGCATCGTTGTGAGAGGGAATGAAATAATGCTTAGACATTAGTAGTAATGAAAGTACAGTGTTTAGTATATTGTAGTAATGAAGTGTGATATTAAATGAACAGTTTCGAATGTTAAAAGTCTTAATCACATTATGCTATCTTTATTACTTCACATTTTCACAGCTAAAGCGATCACTTTAATCATTTATATGCAAAAACGGCTCGTTTGGGTTGAGAAAATATTTTACATAGAAGAGCGAACAACGTTTCGACCTTCTTCGGTCATCGTCAGGTGCAGGTTTATGAACCTGATCAGGTTCATATCAAGATCAGGTCAGGCGGGACTGAATTATTTGTTTACAACCAAGCATTTATTTGTTCTTATACTTCATTCGTATCCTATTATTTCAATGTTACTCCCTGTTTTTGAACGCTGTTTTGTATAGCATAATGATGTGTTACAGAATTGGTTGATTTGAAATAATTTTATATGTCTATTATGTTATTATTTTACTTGTCTGTTATGTTTACGAATTTTGGTCTCTCTTGGTATTTTTCATTCTTCTGTTGTTTCGGAATCCACGTTTACAGGGGACGCTAAATATAGTGTTTTATTTTCTCTTCAGTGGGCCTTTACATTGTTTGATGTGTACTAATCGTGATACTATTTTGTTGTGGTTTGAACAGTATTCTGAAACCACAACAAACTAGGATCACAGTTAGCAGACTTCAAACCATATTGTTTACATATCGTCCCTATGTTTTCAATTATACCGCCTGTAGAACATGACTATATTTCTGTAATTTTTCTCCTGGTTATCACATTTATATATTTCTTTATGAAATGTTCAGGGTATCCATTAAATAGACTGGAATATTGCTAAAATTGTAAGAAATGAACCATCCATGAGAAAAAGGAAAGATAAGGAAAACTTCCACATCAACCTAGTTGATGACATTTTAGGTCAACCCAGATTAAAGTCAGAAAACTGGATGCTCTTCTTAGTTAGATGATTCAGAGTCTGAATCGGGGAGATCCCAGTAGAACGCATCAGACTTCCAACAAAAATTCCTAGGATCGAACCTTGGTTACTTAAAACACGTGCGTTTGTGCGTTTTTCTTATAGCAAAGCCGCATAGGCTATGAAACATAGTAAAGCATAGGCTTTACTGAACTTCAGTTGTTAATAAAGAAAATTTGTTCTTGGAATATTGTCTGAAGGTCAGACACGTAAGTTTCGAGAACAGTGTCAATTACCTGGTAACTACGTGAATTAACAGGTTAGTGGCAACAGAAAGACATGAATACGACATTGATATACTTGTTGAGGTTGAAAATATAATGCAACAAAATGCTGCTTAAATCAGAAAAACTCAAAAATTAATTTATTTTTGTATTTTTCCGAGTTTGTTTAGTAAAGAGTCACGAAAACGATTTCAGGCAAAGAAATCAAGCTAAAAAACAAATGATAGACATTTGCTCAGAGGACGATAGTGTAGATTTGTCTCAGACAATTTTTTGGATCCGATAGGGATCTTGTGAATAATTGTCTTTCTGACAATTCATTGGAGAGTAACAATGATAAAAGTGAAAGATTTCGTTCAACTGGTGAAGTTTCGTCTGCTAGAAGAAAAATCACCTACGAGAAAGAAAATGATTCACAGATCTCTTTACTATTTAAATATGCACTCCAAAAGAATGAACTATTTTAATTCATAATTATATTTGTTTAACTATTAGAAAACGAATTAGAAAACGAAAAATAATTTTGTGGTTTCAGTGAGCACATTTTATACAACTCTGCGAATATGAATAAAACGCCAATAATTAAGTTTTGGTCGCAAAGTACAAAAAACTTTATTCAATACATTATATTCGAAAATTAAAGAATAAATCTGATATAGCTAATTCTCTAATGAAATAGTTTGATATCCGAAGCTCCTTGTGTCCAATGATAATTAAACGTAAAGCTGGTATTATAATTAGGTCTATGAATAGATTTTTCTGTTACTTTTGATTTATTTTTAGTGATTAAAGCATATTTAATAATAAGAAAATTTAATTTACACTCTCAGTCAATTATTTACATCTTTATGAGCTCGGTTTAACACTCCTACGAAAATTGGGGCCTAATAGGCCCCAGAGCAACTGAAAGGTTATTAATATTAGGCTAATAATTTTGTTTTAAATGAAATTGCCATTAACTGACCCTATCCCTTTATATTTTAAGGAGCAATAATATTTGGACTTTTCAGACATTTGCGAAATAATATTTAAAATTTTTTTTAAAACATCCACTAAGGGTATTTTGGGGCCTATTAGGCCCCAGATCAAAAAACATAAAAATGACTTTATTTATTCCCTGAATAATTCTAGAACAGGCCTGGGCAACCGAAAAAAGCAAATTATAGTAAAAATATATTAATTTTACAACTTCTTTTCAAAAGATGGATATTTAGGATAATAACTCTACTCCAACAATAATTTTAGACGGTCCTGATTATTGCCTAGTTTGCCCACGCCTGTTCTAGAACATTCTAGAAACTTTACAGAAGTATTTAGAATAATCTAGAATATTCTTGAAGCTTCTAGAATATTCTAGAAGAATCCACAAATCCTATATATATAGGAGCTGAAATCTTCAAACCGTGTCAAAAATGATATCTCTTGATGAAGCTGTACATTTACTGACAAAACCATCCGACGATGAAAGTGAACATGATAATGTCGAAGACTATTCTGAAAGTTGTGATGATGATCCTTCTGAAGCCGAAAATGATGAACAAATCGCGCCGTACCCTTCTGAAAGTGAAGAAAATAATCAAGAAGATCTTACTACGATGCCAGTAAACGAACTTTTGTCCAAAGATAAGAATTTTAGTTATTCAAATATATTCAATGGGAACCCAGGCATTACAAGGCAAGCTGCTCCAAGAGTCTCTACACCATTCGAAACATTCAAAATTTTCATTTCTGATAATATGATGGAACAGATCATTCACTCAACAAACACCGTCATGAAAGAACCAATTTTTGAAGAAGACCTCTGGAAATGGATCGCAGCTAATCTTTTCCTTGGAATAAGCAAATCCAAAAATGCATCGATAGATGAAATGTTTTCAACCGAATTCGGTTTGCCATTTTTGCGAAAACTGATTACACAAAACAAATTCAAAAAAATGTGCTCAAAATCAGATTTGACATCCACTCTCAAAGAAATAGAGAAATCAAAGATGCCGCCATCTCTGGAGTCTGGAATTTTTCATTGAAAATTGCAAAAATAGTTACAACCAAGCGAATACCTGACAGTGGATGAACAACTATGTAACTTTAAAGGAAGAGTTGGCTTCAGAACATACATTCCGACAAAGCCTGGCAAATACGGAATAAAGATTTGGTGCCTAACAGATGCAAAGACAAGTTACCTCCTCAACGCTCAAATTTATACTGGAAAGGTTGGAAATACGACAGAAACAAATCAAGGAGAAAGAATAGTCAGAGAACTGAGTCAGCCATTTCTTGGAAAAGGAAGGACAATAACGACAGATAATTTCTTCACAACAATGACACTTGCCAAGTACCTACGAACAAAAAGAACAGGACTTGTTGGAACCATACGGAAATCAAGAACCTTCCTGCCTCCTGAAATAAATGCAAGATCTAGAGAGTTATCACCAAAGTTTTTCTACCATGACGACATCACTCTTCTCAGGCACGCAGACAAACCAGGAAAATATGTGCTACTACTGAGTTCTCAGCATCAGTCTGGTGAAGTAGAAGAGAATGGAAAGCCCGAAATCGTCAATCTTTACAATGCAACAAAGGCAGGTGTCGACACTCTCGATCAACTGGTGAGATATTATACAACAAAGAGGCGATCAAAGCGCTGGTCAGTCTGCATATTCTATAACATTCTAGATCTTGCTGCGTACAATGCTTTCGTTCTATACTCGACAAAACATCTAGAATTTCTTCGTCAACATAAATCAAGAGCCAGAAGAGAATTTATACGGCAATTGGTGCTTGAAATCAAAGAAATTTACTGCAAAGATAATGACAAAACAACCTCATGTGAACCGCCTGCAAAGAGGGCAAAAAAGAGGACGATGCCATTTGTGCGGCAGATCAAAAGATAGACAGACGAAAATTGTTTGCTCAAATTGTAAAAAAAATATTTGTCAGAGCCATTCTAAAGTTGTTTGTAATGAATGTTGCTAAATCACTGTGTTTCTATTGGAAAAATATATGGGGCCTGATAGGCCCCAAAATCACTTTAGTGGATGTAAATATTTTTTTCGTAGGAGTGTTAATGTTTGGAAGCTAATAATAATATAATTAAAAATCAACAATTGTTTCATTATATAACTTTGTAGTTTTAAGAAATTTTGCATTAAATGAAGGTTATAAAAACAATGATTAAGTGAAATAAATTTAAAAAATACTTAATTCTTACTCTCTGTTTAAATATGTAATCATAACAAATGTTCGAAAACGTCATTCTTGAAATAGTGACAAATATAGTAATATTAGGATAAGGATTTTTCGAATAAAACAAAATGAGGCTTTAGGTTTAACAAAAGACTTGAATTCGTTGCAATCTTTACGAGAATAAAATACACTGAAGGTAATAATATATGTCATAAGATGGTTATAATTCATTCTTGGAAGAAGCCAAAACAACAAAGGTTTTAAAAAAAAATATTTATTAACCAGAACTTGTTTTCCATGTTCGAGGTCAAGAGTACTTTCTCACTGGAGGAAAATTCCACTCAGGTGACTATTTGTGGTTCATCTATGTATATATAAACACAATTATTGTCAATCCACAAAGTTGTGTTCTACGTTTATTAATAAAGTTACTTCGAAGGTGTACTAAGAAGGTAAGCCTTATTTTCTATTATGCCAAGGACTTTAACTGCTCGATCTACAATACACTGGTCAATTCCATCATGGTATATTTGTTGTTATATTTCTGTACTTTAACGTAATGTAAAACATACTGTTTTATAACATCAAATGTCATCATAAGAGTTATAATGAAAACAAACCTTTAGTTTAAAGTAATATAACAAGTCGAAACAAACGACCACAATTAAAGTAGGGAGTATTTGTTGACTCGGTTTGATATTTCACTAACGTTTATCCTTCGTGTGGTCAGAGAATTTTTTAAAAATCACTTATGCCAGTTTCGATTTCGTTTTGAAGAAATTTTTCTAAAACTTAAGAAGTAATGGACCAACCATAAATGATTTTAAAAAAGTAAATTATGTTAAAAAATAGGATAATTAAGTGAAGTAAACTCTGTACATTTGTGAAAAATATGTATTAATTATTAGAAAGACTATAACAATGGTATTACTCTGTACTGATGTCAGTACTTTTAACATGATATTTCTTTCCTTGTTATTATACGACTCTGAATACTCATATTCTGACAGTTTTAAAAGCACAAAGTGAAGAAGAATCAGTAGGAAAGATTGCAGTTTCAGTTAACTTTGTATCTCAATGTCTTCTTAGGTTCTGATCATGAATAAGTCAATGATCATAATTCTATGCCTGGTGACGCTGGGAATACCTGTTCAGAGCGGATCGAACTGCTATTACATATGCAATGTTATCGTTTGTCATAACAGTGTCTGCAAATATAAGTGTATCGTATATTGTAGTGGACTTGTACCATTTGGACTTCCTTCAGGTAAGGAGAACTTTTGTAAACTTTACTTTTTCCCAATAAAAATATATATTTACCCGGTCTAGTGTAGTACCTACAAAAATGAACAAAACTTTTTAATAACACATGATGATTATTAAAAGATTTAGATTAAGAATGTTCAAATGTCAGTTTATTTGTTTTTTTAGAAAAAACTGTGAAATACCCTGAAGGTGAAAAACCAGACAAGTTTGAGCTACCAGTTGAAACTTAAGCAACTATATTCAATGGTAAGATTTTTTTTTCCATTCAGAATAGTTAAACGGTCTAATAAAGAAATAGCTTAATATTGAAAACCAATAACAACAACAAATCATTAAAATTATATAAAAAAAGAAAACTTTAATTTTTTTCTCTTTAATATTACGTTGTTACATTTTATGACTACGTGCACTTTAAATATTAAAAATTCATGAATTCTGGGCGAAAATCCTTCCAATCCATTCTGTAATATATTAGGTCGATATGACAGTAACACGAGAGATGTGAATAGTTACAGGAAATTCAACCAAAATATCTATTACGAAATATTTTTTTGGTTTTCTAAGTAAATGAGTTTGTGAGAAAGTAATAAAGAGACTGGACACAATTGTACACCAACACTACAAAAAATCTTTATACGATTACGAATATTATAACCACTTTTACTCAATTTAGGTTACATTCTTTCCAAACTTTCATGGTTGAGATTTTGTTCTACACTGATTTAAGACGTATCTTACACAGCTAAGCAAATAACATAATGCTTACCAAAAGTGACTAGTACCACGTGAGTGTTCATTCCCGTAGTAAATAAGAAAAGCTGTACTCTGCAAATATCATCAATCTGTTTTTGGAGTGAACTGCTGCCTTCTTCCTACACAAATTGCAATTTACCATCAAGGTGTTATCTTCAGGGAATAACACAGAACTGCCGGCCAGAGCGCTCTGTGAAAAGTGCACCTGGACAGCAGACAAATTTTGGAAAAAACTACAACATTAAAATAAGAATATAGAAAATGTATGACATGTCATCCTAGCACATATTTTAGTCTTCACGATCAATATTTCAAGATTGTACTCAATCTTATATTAATTCTAATTTGAAAATCCAATTCAATATATACGCTCTTACTGGTCATAAAGTTCTGTAACTTTGTCTCGCTCCTATAAACACTTGAAACGCAGTGCAGACAATGCAACCTTATAGGAAAAAAATTAATCAAAGTTACGTCCTAGGAGATGTATTTCCTTCATGCTTTACAAATATGTGTTATTAAAAGTATAACAGTATCTGAAGCTTAAATTCATTTGTTTGACTATAAAAACGAATGTTTAATCAATATCAAAGAACTTTCAGGCAAATTTAAATTTAACTTTATCATGTATTTATATACTTTATTATATATTCCTGTGTGTGCAATCTCCTTAACTAGTGTTTGCTCGCTGTTAATAACTAATGTAAACAATGAGCTGTTTGTGCTCTGCCAAACGCAAGTGTCAAAAACTTATTTTTAGTGTTATAAATCCACAGACTTCCTGCTGCGCCACAGTAGGTAATGTGTGTAACATGAACACAGTATCATACCTGTTCACATCATCTTGTTTTTATTATTATAAATAAGCATAGAATCGATTAAATAGTTACTTTTCTATAAAAGTTGCTATTTTACATAGTATACAAATTTAATAAACCCAAATAAAACATTTAGAGGCGAGAAATATGCAATTAAACCTTTACATAAACGATATAATTCTGTTTTTGTTTGCTTATTGTGGTTTGAGTGTAGATGTTACAAACAAAAGGATACTGTTGACATTCTATAATGTTCTAATTGTCAGCTTTTTTTTTTCTCAGGTTCCTTTGGATATTTGGAGCATAGCATGCAAGAAGAATAGAACGTTTGATTTTATAAATTTTTACTTTTAAGCCGTGTATTGTTAAAAGGAACTTCGAATACTGGTTTTTGAAATAAAATGAACAAATAACTTCTTGCTATGTGATATTTATTTGGTTTATAATGTATTACTTACAGTAGTAATAGATTATTACCATTACTAACATGCAATATACATATATATATATATGTATATACATATATACTGTAATCCTCTCATGTAATCAGGCCCGACATGGCCAAACGTGTTAAGGCGTGCGACTCGTAATTCACGGGTTCGCATCCCCGTCGCACCAAACATGCTCGCTCTTTCAGCCGTGGAGGCGATATAATGTGACGGTCAATCCCACTATTCGTTGGTAAAAGAGTAGCCCAAGAGTTGGCGGGGGGTGGTGATGACTAGCTGCCTTCCATCTAGTCTTACACTGCTAAATTAGGGACGGCTAGCACAGATAGCCCTCGAGTAGCTTTGTCAATCCCACTATTCGTTAGTAAAAGAGTAGCCCAAGAGTTGGCGGTGGGTAGTGATGACTAGTTGCCTTCCATCTAGTCTTACACTGCTAAATTAGGGACGGCTAGCACAGATAGCCCTCGAGTAGCTTTGTGAATCCCACTATTCGTTAGTAAAAGAGTAGCCCAAGAGTTGGCGGGGGGTGGTGATGACTAGCTGCCTTCCATCTAGTCTTACACTGCTAAATTAGGGACGGCTAGCACAGATAGCCCTCGAGTAGCTTTGTCAATCCCACTATTCGTTAGTAAAGAGTAGCCCAAGAGTTGGCGGTGGGTAGTGATGACTAGTTGCCTTCCATCTAGTCTTACACTGCTAAATTAGGGACAGCTAGCACAGATAGCCCTCGAGTAGCTTTGTGAATCCCACTATTCGTTAGTAAAAGAGTAGCCCAAGAGTTGGCGGTGGGTAGTGATGACTAGCTGCCTTCCATCTAGTCTTACACTGCTAAATTAGGGACGGCTAGCACAGATAGCCCTCAGTAGCTTTGTGCGAAATTTCAAAAACAAACAAACAAACTCATGTAAGTTGTAAACTCCTAAAGTACACAGGGCTAATAAAATTCAGAGGAGAGAACCTGAAGACCGAAAGTTTGTACACACATTGAAGGGTAAATGTTACTTTTGCTATTAAAGAGAAACTAATAGAGAACCATTATTTATTTGTCTTTACCGAAAAGCTATAGTTCTAAGAAAGCGTTCAAACAAGTTGGGAACGCATGTTCTACTTCTCATGTCTTAACTCAATTTTTAACTGCTACAGAACCAAATATTCCATTATCGTTAAAGGACCGTAGAACTTTTATTAGTAAGTACACTAGTAGGATTCGTACACTGACGTGGCATACATGTAATGAATGAATTAGAGAGCTGCTGAAAACACGTGGTCTACTCGTTTATCAGAGATATTTTTTGGTTCATCAACTCTGCACGGAGGTCAGTCATCTGTTGCTAACCGTTATTTGTTTCAAGGTATCTCACAAATGTTCAATGAATTTCAAGTTTATTCACTATTCAAGCCAGTTTGGTAGTCAGCACTTTCTTCTACAATGTTTGTTTTTCACACAGTTTTACATAGTGAGATAAGAATTAAGACCTATTGAAATGAAGTATGACCAATGTATTGACATATTCACTGGGAATGATCAGGTGATGCGAGTTTTTCAATGCGTTAATAATAGTATTATGTGAAATACACAGTATTGTGCAAAAGTGTTAGGACAAAATAATATTTTTCATTCTTTTCATTTCATGGGGCTTCGATCTACAAATATTGTCAATTGACTAAAATCTACTAAAAAGTATAAAAATGAGACTGTTTGTGACAGGAAAAGGGTGTCATGGACGCACGAATTGAAGTTTAAAATATTTGGTTCAAAGCGTCGACTGTACTCTGACAGATCAAGTATACCTCGATGCATAACACCTACCATGAAGAATGGGGAAGGCAGTGTGATGATTTGAAAATGTTTTTTCTGCTGAGGTGACAGGATATATTTGCGATACAGGTGACAGGAGATATAGATGAAATAATGGACAATCAGATAAAGAATTCTACTACAAAAAAATATAATGTCCCAAACACTCATCCAACCCATAGAGAAATTACATAACTAAGAAGGAAGCTGCAGGAGTCATTCAAATGATACAATGGTCCTCACAGAGCTCCGATTTGAACCCACGTGAGCAGATGTGGGATTTGATAGATTAAAAACTTGATGAATCAAAAGTAACTTCCAAAGAAACTTTTTAGGGTGTAAATTAGAGCCTGAAGTCTAAATTTTGACTCTGCCTTACACATTTGTATTGTATACAAAACCTGTTGTTGTATTTTTGCGTGTTTTGTTTATTTCAATGACAAACTATTAAGCATACAGCACGCCTTATTGGTGAAAGTGAAATGGTAAGGCTGACCTTGTGTATTACTGCTACCTGTGAAGTTCTGCTGTCTAATGTAAATACATATAACCATTTACATGTGATTACCTGCATCAACACATTAGCAGTCGGTCATGAATGTAAATGATCAAAGTACAACTTCAGTTTCTTGTTAATCAAAGTTGATTAAAAACCTACTTTGATTTAAGGTAATCACTTTTTATTTTTTACAGTTTTAAAGTAGTAATATCAGCAAATGCAAATAGGAGAATTATAAATAACTGGGCGTGCCGTAAAAGAAACATATTTCAAGATCATTGATTTTTATATAAGGTGTGATTGCTTTACAATGAGTGGCTTGAGGTAATACGCCTTCTCCTCTGATACTATCTTATCCTACACTAGTTACGTATATTTCCTCTTTAGATTTAGCTACAGTGCCCTACACTAGGATTCGCGTTTTTATGCGCCATTGTCATAGATAATGTACAGCTATCGTATGGCTTTCCCGATCTCTGTAAAGAGCATTTAAATATTAAATTATGAGCTAAGTTATTTTAATACAGTTGTTAAATGCAACATTTATTTTACATTGCAGTTGTTATGAGATATACTGGGAATCGTAATTTTACCTCATCTTCTAGGTCCATTCTGTCCAAACTTATGGGTAAAATGTCCTCCCAACCACCAGAAATACTCTTCAATACTTATATATATATGAGTCTAAGTCAAATATTTCTTAACTAGAGATCCCGTTTATAATAAAACGAGGCTTATTTTAAAACATTTTGGATTATTCGCGGCTTTCTTCGTAACTGTAAGGAACCATGGAGGCAGACTAACCTTCCTCCACCAGTGTATGTGAATAATACGTAAATACAGCAATAAGAGTAGAAGACAACACTATGATTTACGCGTAGCAACTTACAGTATATGAGGCTATGTGGGCAGACTGTAAAGGCAGTATGAGTAATATTACAGCTAGGATTAAAGAAAGTTTGAAATACCGTATTTTGATCGTGATTTTGTAGGATAACTTCATTTTTATAATTCTGCGTACGTATGCCTATGATCTGTATAACCTCTTTGAGCTTTGGTCTTTCTAGTGAAAACACGACCCAGTCTCACTTTTGCTATATTATTTCGCAAATGAATATATGTAAAATAAGTTCACAAAAAGATGAGTTTTTCTAGCAGTAATTCTAATGCCGAATAGAACATGTTGAAACATATAAGAGAAATGTTCTTATTTTCACATATATGCTCTATTTTGAGCTGAACAGCTCAAAATGTTGTAATTCTTATAATAATGATATCTGTCTTTCTGTATAAGAAAGCGATGAAATATAAACAGCCATGACATCACCATTGTTATCCAAATTTATAAAGAAAATGATATACATGTAATATATTTATATTGATATGTGTTTGTATAATATTGTTGAAACTAAAACTAAATCGTAAGTATTAATGTGACTGGTGCGACACAGAATAAGAGCCTAATGCAAGGTTGCACCAAAGACGATGAAAAAAGAAAATCTAATTCGTATGGTGAAGTCCTCCGATGTGACAACGGTAGGCTTATGGATTTATAATTTTATAATATGGTGTTCGATTATTCGCAGTATGGGTTTGCTCTCAAAGAAACAATACATTGACATGCAACAGGATTTATTTTAATATAATGTGGATATTAAATTTCCCATAAAGCTACTCCAGGGCGATCTGCGCCAGCCATCTCCAGCTGTAAAATAATACACTAGAAGAACGGCAGCTAGTTAACACCACCTACCGCCAATTCTTGAACTGCTTTTTACTAACAAATAGGGAGATAGCTGCAACTTTATAACGTTCCCACGGCTGTAAGGACAAGCACGTCGACGACAGGTTTGGATCACGCAACTCTCACCTTATGAGTCAAGTGCTCTAGCAACAAAACTTGTTCAGGCTGGAAATAATAAGACAAGTAAAAAAGATCTTAAACACATGCACTATAAAAAATAAAGTTGTGAGACTTTTTCAATGCTTTTATTCAATAATGTTAAATTGCTCTTGACACAAACAATTCAAGCTGCCTATTAAATACTGATAATAAGATATATAACATTCAAAATTGAGTGATACTGATTTAATTTTTGCACTCAGTCTTTATCGTTCTTGAGTGGTATCCCTAAACGTACTATGAATTCTCATTAAATGTCTATAAAATTAAATGTGATTTTTAACCAAGGTGTTTAACTTTCTTCGTTAACTTTTATTGGTTGTTTCAAAAGAATCACGAAGCTCTACAATAGGTTTCCTGTGCTCTGCCCCTCACGGGTATCGAAACCCGGTTTCTAGCGGTGTGAATCCATAGCCATGCCGTTGTGCCACCAAGGGGCGCTTTTAACTTTGAATGCTTAATGTAAAGATAAATGTAAAGTTGAGAGATCTTTTAAAATGACTTAAAATATTTTAAATTAAAATTTCCTCATTAGTGATCAGATTCCTAACAGCCTGAGCATTTTTTAAAAAATCATAAACGACTTTTGATTTGTATTAAGTGGAATTATCAAAGCATTAGTTACTATATCCTTGAACTTGCTGTGGATTTATTTCATACCACATGATTTGGTTTGGTTTATTTTGAATTTTGTGCAAAGCTACTCGAGGGCTATCTGCGCTAGCCGTCCCTAATTTAGCAGTGACTAGAGGGAAGGCAGCTAGATATCACCACCCACCGCCAACTCTTGAGCTACTCTTTTACCAACGAATAGTGGGATTAACCGTCACCTTATAACGCCCCCACGGCCGAAAGGGCGAGCATGGTTGGTGGGACGGGGATTTGAACCCACAACCCTTGGATTACGAGTCGAGTGCTTTAACCATCTTGCCACGCCGGGCCCCTCAGTAATATAAAAGTTAATAATTTTCTTCTTATATGAGATACATTTTCTTCTAAATACACGTTCACTCTCAACAAGATTCTCCACAAAACGTTTGCAATGTTGATATGTTTTCTCCTCAAACTGTGTTATTACAGGAACCGATTTAATATTTAGCTAATGATGTATTGAATGTATTTGTAGAAATTGATGATAAACGACTTTTATCTGAAATGATAGGTTTTTTTCTTAAAATAAATGCTTTCTTATTAATTTCAATAAAGGTTTGATTAATTCTTAATTTTTTTTGCTTTGAAATCAAAATTTTCTGCTGGCGACATACTACTTTTAGTGCCCCAACTTTCTTATATTTCCTTGGTTTGCTAGAAAAAGTAACACAAACTCAAAAAATCGTATATATTTGGAAAGCTTTGCTTATCGTCGATCATTTAGAAACTATTATATGTTTAAGGTAGGCATTCAGAGACATTTGCCCCAGCACACTGGCGACATCAAATCGAATACTTAAGAAAGCCTAACCCAAAATTACAAGTTGATAATATAGTGTAACTGGCAATTATTGGCTTCGATGCTCTGCTATAATGATTTCATAAAGTTAACTTTAATTTATAAAATTTGTCTGATAACCTGACATAAAGCGATTTGAAGGCATACAAATGAGTATTTCACATTTTAAGAACCTTTGCCATTCTTTGTCAAAAGTGGCGTGCTAGTTTGTTTACTCGTCAGAATAAACCAGTTTCTTGAAAATGAATAACTCAACACTTATCCTTCAATTTAATAGTGAATTTTCTTTTCTTTCATTGAAATGTTGGACTTCTATGAACATTTCTCACCGGTGGCACAGCGGTAATTCTTCAGACTTATAACGATAGAAACCAAAGGGGCAAAACACATTACAATCCATAAAGTATTTTTTTCTTAACTACAAACAAATATAATATATGAACTGTGTTTAATCGAAATGTATCTCAGATCGCTTATCACCATCCATGTGAATTTTTTCTGCAAATAGTATTATGAGTTTGTTTATTTTAAATAAAAGAAACAACCATACAACTTATTTGTACCTACATTGTTGTTTAAAAAGAAACAAAATACAGCACTAGGTGGCGCAGCCGTCAAGACAAACAGGCTTCCAATCGAGAGGTTAAAAATCTGAAATGTCTTTTACGTTTCATAAATGTGTGATTTTTTATGGGTGATTTTTCGGTGGATTTCTGTTTTAAATTGTGTGTCGGTTCTTATAATTTTGTATACTGGACAAAAACTCAACACTGAGAAACCAAATAAACACAGCCATAAAACTATGCTCACCAGATAAAATTAACGATGAATTAGACAAAATAAAACAATACTTCATCAACATCAATAAGTTTCCTCCACAAACCATAGAAAACATTATACGCACACACCTGGACAGAAAGCAAAATCAACCAACAAATGTAAATATATCTCACGAATCAAAAAATCACGAAACCATATACTGCTGCATATCATATAATCCCGACATCAGCAGAAAAATAACCAACATTTGGCAAAAACTAGCAACAAAATATGATATTCCAGTTACTACCAAATTTATTCAAAAACCAGGCACAAAACTGAGGTTTATACTGTGTAAAAACTACACTGACAAACACCACATCAACATTATTTATAAAATAAAATGTGATAACTGCCACGACTTCTATATTGGAGAAACAAGTAGAAAAATGGAAACCAGATTCAAAGAACATAAAAAGTCACCTTCACACGTTTTCGAACACTGCGAGTCTAATAAACACAACATAACCATAGAAAACACTCAAACACTAAATAAAGAAACAAACATAAACAAACGCAAAATTAAAGAAGCCTTACTTATACAACAACTTAAACCCAAAATAAGCCAATACAAAAGAACACCTTTATACCTATATTAAAAATAATAAAATAAATAATATAAAATTATATATTCAAACATCTAATACCGTCCTCTACATTCCGACACTCAGTTACACAATCCCTTTCAAACATGTGGTCAGCTTCCAGTCAGTTACCTCTTTCTTTCTTTGTGAACCTGACGATGATAGAAAAAGGTCGAAACGTTGTTCGCTCCTCTACGTAAAATATTTTCTCAACCCAAATGAGCCGTTTTTACATATATATTTCTCTACAAGTAGGTTTTTCTCGACATCACTGAAAAGTGTTTACAATTTTTAGAGTGTTTCTTTCCTGTTACTAGGATGTCAGGAGCATTAATTTCTGTGTTTGATTGGTTTGATTTGAACCATTCTGATACAGCTAATCTCATAAGGTGACATGAATCTTAAAAATTGTTATTCTTTTTCAATAATTTTGCAAGCAATTTTATCAAAAAATACATAATATTAAACTTCTAAGTTTACTACATCAGTATATTAAACAGGCATATTTTGGTAAAACAATAAATTCTTTTTGCTATAAGGCTTTAATAAGGCTCTTTCAGCACAGACTTGGCCCCAGGGATTGATCTCATGACATTTTTATTCTATAACTTTTAAATTAGTAATTGTATCTTCATGAAAATTTGAATATTATCAGCAAACATTACAAGGTTTTCCTGTGTAAATAAAATAGCAGTATTTCTATTTTTAAAACTTTCTTTATGTAATATTTTTCTTGGAGGTAGTTGTATTCTATTTGCGATGGAGGAAATTAATTTGACTGTACTTTGAATAAGAAATATTGTGTTTGATAATAAAGAATAATAGTATTCCTCTTTACTATACACGTATTTAGTTATTAATTGCGTTAGACCTTCAGACTTACAACCCTAAAAAATCAGATTTTGATACCAGTGGTGAGCAGAGTACAGATAGCCTTTTGAATAGTTCTCTGCTTAATTACAAAGCAAACAATTTTATATTATGTTACCCTTTTTATAAATAGTATTACTTTAGTAATAGTTCAATCTGTTTTGTTTTTTCAGCAATTCTACTTTTGATTATAATAATGATGTTATTTGTGACTGAGATTTTTATAAGTACATTATTTTTTAGTTGTTTGCTTATTTTGGCACACTTTTCATCGTTTGTTTCACTAATTTTTTTATCGCCTATATCTTTGGCAATTTGCTTTATGGTTGTCATAATTTGAATTACAATATACTTAGTTATTTACTGCGTTTTCTCTATATCTTGCATTCTGTAATATAGTAGCGTACACACAATTTGATAGGTCTTGGGCACGTTTATAATGATGTACTTAGATTTGATGGCTTAGGTCATGAGCATTCACTTCTGTAATATTCTAGTTTTAAAGATGTATTATTAAGTTTTGTATGTAGCAAGTACTCTAATGCTTTTTTCTGTACAGAACCCTCTCCGATGTTTCCAGTGTCAGAGGTTCGACCACTTACAGATGTCATGTCGTGGTTCCCTGACATGTGCTCGTTGTGGTGCCAAGGACCACGATGCCTATGAGTGTGACACGGACCCACATTGTGTCAACTGCAATGGTTCTCATCCTTCCTACTTTCGTTCTTGCCCTAAATGGTTGGAGGAAAGAGAGGTGCAGCGTTTGAAAACGACTCATAACATTAGTTATCCTGATCCTCGGAAATTGCTGTCTGCATCTGTGCCTCGGACATATGCTGCTGCACTTTGTTACACCACTACAGTGGGAGTGCAGACAGATTTCTATGTGCCTCCAAAAGAATCGTTCTCAAAACAAATAAAAAGCCTTTTGACCTCCACGGTTAAAAAAGTTAATCAATCAACATCTACACTCATCTCTGTTCCTCCCATACATTCCAACAAACCCCATGGTTCACATCCTTTGGTTCCAGGTAATTTTTCAAATACATCTTTTCCTCCCACCCCGAGTTGCAAAATAATCATTCGTTCGCTTCCTCAGTCACAGGAATCCCCTTCTGACAACAAAGATCTGCCCAATCGACCCAGGGCAGGATCCATGGAGGTTGATATACCTCCCCGAATAAGGACAGTAAGGAAAAAAGACGTGGTCGTAAACAGAAGAGTTCTAGAGCCACTTCGCCTACCCATCATTAAAAATGGCCACCTTGATACAATGGAACTGTCGAGGTTTACGTTCTAATCTGGATGATAACAAAACACTAATTGCTTCCTACCATCCTGTATGTCTTTCCTTATATGAAACATTTCTAAAACCTGCTGATACAGACACCTTTCGGCAGTTTCTTTGTACAGAAATGACAGGCTGTGTGACGGACGAGTACATGGAGGGGTGGCAATATTGGTTGATCAGCATGTGCTCACTCTGTCTTTGTCACTCAACATACCCTTGGAGGCTGTAGCCATCCGTGTATTCTTGGGTCATACCATCACTGATTGTTCCCTCTACATGTCACCTGGAAACACATATGATCAATCAGACCTTGATACTCTCGTTGAACAGTTGCCGTCTCCCTTTCTTCTCCTGGGGGGACTTTAATGGACATCACCCCTCTGGGGAAGTGCTGTTATTGATGGGAGGGGTCGCTCTGTAGAGAGTATGCTCTCTGATCACAACATTTCTCTTTTCAATACTGGTTCTTCCACTTATTTTCACGCACCTAGTCAGTCCTTTACTGCTATTGATCTCTCGGTTTGCTTCCCTTCATTATTTCCCCATATTTCATGGAGGGTTGACAATAATCCACAAGGCAGTGATCATTTTCCTCTACTTTTGAGAGAGACTGACCGCGGTCGATGCCACCCAACCCGCGTGCTCCAGGCAGACTGATCCACTTTCACTGCTCTTGCAGAACTTGATCCTGTCATCGTCTGTTAGCCATCAATAGACGACTGTGTGGCAGCAGTAACTGACTGTATTATACTATAAGCTGCTCCATGTATTCCTACAACCTCGACACGTTTTCCACCATATTCTCGTCCGTGAAGGAATCCTCCCTGTCACATGGCACAGAAAACTCAAAAAACAGGCCTGGGATACTTTCTGTACATATCCCACACTTTCAAACCGCATTGCTTTCCAGCGGGCACGTGCACATGCTAGGTGAGTAAAACGTCAAAGCCAGAAGGAATTTTGAATTAAGTTCACAACTGGCATATCTTCTACCACCAGTTCCAAGATCATATGGGACGGGGTTAGAAAGGTCAGTGGGCACTACAATTCTGTCCCTCTCTCGATCTTACTCTCTGATGGCCAAGAAGTAGTTGATGTCCGGAGCATCGCCGACACTCTAGGTGAAAGCTTTTGCCGGGTATCTTGCACTTCCGCTTGTTCCTCTACATTCATGGCCATCAAGACTCGGGCAGAGCGTTCACCTCTTTCCTTTTGAACTGACTGACTCTTTGACTATAATCGTCCCTTTACTCTGGTGGAACTGAAACTGGCCTTTCATCGGTCTGGCAGTATATCAGTTGGACTAGATGATGCCCATTATGACATGCTGTGCCATCTATCTCCTGCTTTTCTTGGTATTCTTCTAATTGTTTTTAACCGGATCTGGCAGGAGAATGTTTTTCATAATGTCTGGTGCCAGGGTATTATCTTCCCTTTATCTAAGCCTAGGAAAGATCTTAAGAGTCTTTCAAACTACAATCCAATTGCTTTGACGAGCTGTCTCTGTAAGACCTTAGAGAGGATGGTTAATGCTCCTCTTGTTTGGTTCCTCGAATCAAACAACCTCCTCTCGCCAACCCAGTGTGGGTTCCCACGACAGCACTCCACCATGGACCACTTAATTGAACTTGAAATGTCAATCAGAAAATTGCATTCCTCAAACGACAACATCTTGTATCAATATTCTTTGAAAAGGCTTATGACACAAGGAGGTATGGCATTTTGCGAGACCTCCATACATATGGGTTACGTGGCCATTTACCCATTTTATTAAAATTTTTTTAATGGACAGACGATTCTAAGATCGTGGGGGTTCGACTCTTTGCCGCTCTTTTCTACCGGAACTTGGGGTTCATCAGGGTTGTGTTTTGAGTGTCACACTTTTCAGTATAAATATTAATGCCATCACTGAACAACTCCCTCTCACTGTTGCAAACGGGCTCTATGTTAACGACTTTCACATCTCGTGTCAGTCGTTGAACATGAGATATATTGAACGGCAACTACAAACTGCCCTCGATCGTGTACTAAAGTGGACCACGGCAAACGGCTGTAATTTCTCTCTCTCTAAAATCGTTTGCAAGCACTTTTGCCGCCAACGGGGTATTCACCCTGATCCTGAACTCCGTATCGGTGAAGTGTCGCTGCCTGTGGTCCCTGAGACCAAGTTGTTGGGACTTATCTTTTACCATAACCTGACCTATATACCACAATTAAAGCAGCTACGGGTCAAATGCACAAGAGCACTGAACATGCTTCGTGTCCTCTCCACAACCAGGAGCAGATCGATGTTCTATGTTAAAGATATATCGTACTCTTATTCGATCGAAACTCGACTATGGATCACTGGTCTATGGCTCTGCCAGACCCTCGACCTAAAAGATGCTGGACCCCATTCATCATCAAGGACTTCGTCCTCTGCACTGGGGCTTTCTGCACCTTCCCAGTTCAGAGCTTATACGTAGAATCTCATGAACCTTCTCTGCACCTTTGCCGTTCGCAACTGTCTTCGTTCCTTTCCAAAGCATGGGGTTGTGTTTTCCTTCCTCGGTGGGCCATACTTTTCAGAAATGACGATCTGCCATTGCTTCTTTTGGCCTTTGCATCCAGGCGCAATTGGATGAATTGGGTCTGTCCTTGGATAACATTGCAGAATCCACTGGTTAGTCCATCCCACCATGGCTTATTACAGTCCCCAGATGTGACCTTTCTTTAAGTCATCTGAGAAAGGCAGATACTCCCGAATGGAAATACTGTCTTCTATTTGCTGAACATCTTTCGAACAATCTCTCCATTCCAATTTATACGGATGGTTCCAAATCAAGTGACTCTGAGGGCTCTGCCATGGTTTGTTGCAATTTAGTGGTTGCACGCAGAATCCCCTCTACAACTTCTGTGTTCACTGCTGAACTGTACGCCATTTCTCTGCCCTGGATCACATTGAAGCTAAGCAGTACTCCAACTGCACTATTCATACTGACTTGCTTAGTTCTCCACTGGCCCTGGAATCGCTTCACGTTGGTTCACACCCTGTTCTCAATGATATTCAAACCAGACTGGCCCATTTCTCATTAACGTTTACTTCTATCCAGTTTTTATGGATACCACGCCACGTTGGTATTCGCGGGAATGAGCTTGCAGACACAGCTGCTAAATCTATCTGCTCTGGCACTGTCATCACTGTGCCTATTCCATATATGGACTATGGTCCTGTATTCAAGACTCGGCTCTGTGCCAGCCTGCAGTCGACTTGGAGTGAGCAACGCGACAACAAGCTTTTCCAAATAAAACCCTATATTGGACTTTGGCCATCTAACTTCCGTAAGGATCGGAAAAAAGAAGTTGTTCTAACTAGACTACACATTAGTCACATTTTTTTTAACTCATCGTTTTTTTTTTAATCTGGAACTGATGCACCAGTGTGTAGCTTGTGTAACACTCGGAGGCCCGGCATGGCCAAAAGCGTTAAGGCGTGCGACTCGTAATCTGAGGGTCGCGGGTTTGCATCCCCGTCGCGCCAAAAATGCTCGCCCCTTTTAGCCGTGGGGGCGTTATAATGTGACGGTCAATCCCACTATTCGTTGGTAAAAGAGTAGCCCAAGAGTTGGCAGTGGGTGGTGATGACTAGCTGCCTTACCTCTAGTCTTACACTGGTAAATTAGGGACGGCTAGCACAGATACCCCTCGAGTAGCCTTGTGCGAAATTCAAAAACAAAACAACAGTGTAACACTCGGATCACTGTAAGCCACACTTTACTTTCTGCCCCCCGCTAGTACAGCGGTAAGTCTCCGGATTTACAACGCTAAAATCAGGGGTTCGATTCCCCTCGGTGGGCTGAGCAGATAGCCTTTGTGGCTTTGCTAAAAGAAAAACACACAAACTTTACTTTCTTGCCATCGTTACGACTCTCAACGACGGCACTATTTTAAACATATTCTGTCTCAAGGTTTGTCCATAACATTAGACAGTGTTATTTGTGACGGTGACACTGTCCACCTTAATAAAATTTTTATTTTTTTAAAGGCCATTACTCTTTTTAATGTCATTAAAATGTTTTATATTTATTCATTAAACCTTTTTTTAATGTGGTTCCCTTTTAAGAGTCACAATCTCTCTAGCTCAATTTGAAGTTGGGAGAAAAAAGGGAGAAAGAGAAGAATGTTTACCCCGAGGACTGTGCTGGTTCTCAAAGATTTTGCATTTGATAAATTAAAGGAAACTGTATACGCCAGTAGCTGACAGAATGACGGCGCCAGGATATTTTCATCGGGGAAGGGGGGGGGGCTAAGGTAAACTGTGGAAGGGTTTCCCAAAATGCCATCAATATGAAGTATAGATGGTAAATTATAATAATGTGAATACCGAGGTACATTTCAGAAAGGTGTGCTATTTTGAACTGCGTTTTCAATGCAGTTTTCATTGGAAACTCATACTCTAATTAATAATTCATTATTACAAATTAGAAATAATCTGTTTATGAAATTTGCGTGTATGTAAAAGAGGAGGCTCACCTAAATTCCACCCAAGGTAATACATAATAATAAAAAAATCTAGATTAGCTTAGATTGAACATTTAATATACCATTAAGAGTAAAACTACAAATCAAAAGAAATATAACATAAAGACATAGTTTACATAGCAGAAACGAATTATCCCATAGAAGCTAATACACTTTCAGGAAAAGTAAGGTCACTATCAGGCTAACTATCTTTCATCATGTTGTGTTTATAGTCAATATTACTTCAAAACAATGTGCCTGTTCTGGTGATTGGCAGCAAATGTGTCTATAACAGTATCAATAGAGTTATTTTGCCCTCCTGGAGTTTACTGATATGACAGCAAGGTTGCTGGTGCGGTTGTTACCACTGCTGTTGCGCAAGTATGTCTTGAGAAGCTTCAGACATGAAAGACTTCTCTCACAGGCAGCTGAAGTGACAGACAAGGTTACAGCGATGCATACAAGTTTGTTGAGATCCATGAAAGCATCCTAGTATGGCTTCAGCATGGTTGCAAGCTCCAATGGTGTGGATACTTCCTGTCCCTTGTCTTTCTTCCTGGGAATTAGCTGGTTCAACTGGTAAACCTCCACTGCGAGGTCATCCTCTGCCACACCATAGTTTACTGCCATTCCTAAGAGTGCTTGCTTGTCCAGAAATGTGGAGTGTTTGGGGTTCCATGCAGTTGCACCATCAGAACACTGCAGGCATCACAGGAGAATCTGCTATTCAGCTTGTTGAGCATCCTGTCTATGATGGCACAAAAGGTGTGTTTCCTGGCATCTGGTGTTGTTTCATCTCAGTGCGTATTCCCACTTTTTTACATATATCCTCAACAGACTCTTCCAAGTCTTTCCATGCTGCTTCAGTTCTCGTTTCTGAGAGACCAGAGATGACAGATTGTACTAGTTCCTTTGCAGAGGCCAGCTGCAGGTCAGGTGACTGGAGGTGGTCTGATAGCTGTTTTGTCATCGGCAGTAGTTTTTCTATGACAACTACACTGGTTACGAACTGCTGATCTAGGATGATGCACAGACCCTTTGATTCAGTGGCTCTGTGGACGTTGTCCCCCTCCACAAGACGCTTTATGGTTGTCACAATGGCAGGGAGGGTTTTTTTCACAGCCAGACAAGCGGCATGTTGGCAGGCCCATTTTGTGTCTGACAGTCGCTTCAACTTTATGTAATGGTTCACAGGTTCAAGCTCCTTCTGTTCCTACAGAAACTCTTCATGCATAACTGATGTAGAGAAGAATTTTTACAGTTTCTAAATTATTACAAGTACTTAATTAGAGGGTAGTGATAATGTAAAATTACAGGGCTGACTAGGGAACACAAACACAGTTTTGATAGGGCATGTTTCAAAACTGTGGGCAGCTAATGGAAGTGAGCGGGGAGGAGTAGCGTCTAGCTGGCATCTGGATCTCGATCGGGCTGAGCCGATCGTTAGCCGTACGCAGAGCGTTCATCATGATCAGCGGCTTGGTGATCATACGCTTAAGGCGTTCGAGGCGGGAATCGCGCGCTCGAACAAAGCAAACCCGCGGCCTGGATATTGAATGGTCGTAGTAGCACCAAAACAAAATGTCTAAATTGCAGTCGACCTTCACAGAAAGGCTGGTTTCTTCATAAGTTCACATTATTCATACAGGCCAAACTGTTATTGTGATATTGTTCTTATTATCATAGGCCCGGCATGGCCAAGCGTGTTAAGGCGTGCGACACGTAATCTGAGGGTCGTGGGTTCGCATTCCGTTTGCGCCAAACATGCTCGCCCTTTCAGCCGTGGGGGCGTTATAAAGTGACGGTCAATCTCACTATTCGTTTGTAAAAGAGTAGCCCAAGAGTTGGCAGTGGGTGGTGATGACTAGCTGCCTTCCCTCTAGTCTTACACTGCTAAATTAGGGACGGCTAGCACAGATAACCCTCGAGTAGCTTTGTGCGAAATTTCAAAACAAACAAACAAACAAACTTATTATCATAAGTGTGACAAGCACCTGTTACAATAATGTAACTACTACATTACATTAAATTAGGCACTTCTAAATAGCCCAATGATAATTTCAAAATTCATTCAAGAATTCTTTAGAAATATTATTTGGTCAGTTAACATGTAAGGTTATTATCTAATCATAAGTATAACATTAATTGGATTGTAAGCCACAATTTTAAATGTATGCCGCTATCATCAGTACAGTTTTGGATGGCTGATTCACAGTGCAAAATGATCTCACAGAGGACACAACAACGGCGAAATATTCATAGTTTTGACCTATACACAATACACTTATTCATGCATGCTATGTTTTACTTATCAATAAAATATAAATGAAATTAATGGGTAAATACCTGTGAAACCTTTGGTTTATCGAGTAAAATCCTACTAAAAGTAGTTGTCTTATCTTTCTCAACGCTCAAGATGTAATGGCATTACACAGGGAGCGGCAATACAGCGCATGAGTTTCAGTGCATTCAGTACATAGCTATGGGACACATAACAAATACTTCAGTCCAAATGAAGATGTTGAGTTCTACAGATCTATATCTCTTTTATGTTAATTGTTAAGCAACAACGACGATTGTGTTTTCCATATTTCATGAGTATATGTAGGTAACAATATTGGGGGGGCTGAGGGGGGCTTGACTCATTTGGGGGGCAGGCCCCCCTTGGCGCTGACATGTGACAAATGAAAAAAGCTGTATAGTTCAGTATCTGATACGTTACAAAAGAAATTAAGCTGCACAAGTTGGTATCTGACATGGGATAAATAAAAAAGAAAGCTGTACAAGCCATTATCTGACACCTGACAAAGGAGATGAAGCTGTAGATATTGGTATTTTACTTTAAGAACTTTATATTATTTCGTTTAAGCAACTGTGCTTTTCATGCTACATTTTAAAGTTATTATAGAAAGAAAGGAGACGGATAATTTTGATTTATTCTGTGTGGTGGTTACGATTTCACATAAAATTAAGAAAGTTAATGTAGCAGATAACATCTGAAGCTTTCTCAAAAAAAGTTGGAGATTTATTTCGGATGTTTTACAGATTACGTAAAAAATAAATTTGTTAATTTTCAAATGGAGAAAAGTATTTTAAATATTAGGTTGAAATCACTTTACACTAGGAGCAGTGACTACTTGGACTCCATATATTAAAAGATTAATTTTTAGTACAAATACTTTATCAGAAATTGTGATCTTTTGTGTACACAAGACTAATAACGTTTATTGAAAGCTTGCCAAGTCCGTGAAGATTCATGAGTCCTATCGGACGATGTGTCGACATAGTCGTATTACGGCTTCACCGTACAATACTCGCAACATCACTAATAAAATCCACTGTTTCCAAGTCATTTATAAAATATTAACTTCGAATGTGATTTTGCAAAATCATTAACAACGCGAGACTACAATGCTTTTAAAGCAGTTTAATATCTAATTCGACGTAGGAGATATATTTTGTTTTTTCTTGGACTACTATGCTCTACGAATTAGGTACTTAATGTAAAATACCACGTAACTGTATTATTTTATCATACTCACAGCTAAGATTTCTGACTACAATGTTGCTGCACAGTTTTAAAATTTATATTATCCGTTTATCATTCTTAGCCCACCATCATGATCAACGCGATGTTGATATTAGGGTTCCGGTTTTATTTTTCCATTTTGTAATCAATTATTTTGCTTGTTTGTTTGTTCTTGAATTTTACGCAAAACTAATTTAGCAGTGTAAGACGAGAGGGAAGGCAGCTATTCATCACCACCGACCGCCAACTCTTGGGCTACGCTTTTACCGACGAATAGTTGGATTGACTGTCACGTTATAACGTTCCCACGGCTCAAAAGACGAGCATGTTTGGTGCGACGGGGATGCGAACACGCGACCCTCAGATTACGAGTCGCACACCTTAGCCCTCCAGGCCGTTATCTTCCCTCGTGATAAAATATAAAATAAATGTAACTGCTATAAATGAAGGCACCGGGAGAATGTTATTTATAATTTTCTTTAATTTTTTAAGTGTAACTTTATCTCACCTTAGACCTTCTAAAGATTATTGATATTTTAATCATTATTCCCATCCAAATAATCACATATTATTTTAAAACTAATAGAATATTATAACATTAATTTTTTTTTGTGCAGAAGCAACTCATATTCAACGTAATTAGCTATATTTATGTTACTTAAAAATATCATTTGCGATAAATATTCTATCTAATCTCTTCATGAGTGGAAGCGTGAGAATTATAGATGTGTTGTTTCATAAACTTCAAGTTACGAAAAGCAATTCTTAAGCCTTGAACTGCTTCAGTGATGGAAATTTTAAATTCCATATAAAAAAATTAACTGACCATAGAAATAGCAGTGCGTAAAGAGAAAAACTGATTAGTGGTGCAAATTAAATATTTTAAAATAAAAGTTATCCTTGTTTTTGATAGCTGAAGATTCATAAAGAACTTCTCACAGATTAAAATAACATTTCGACCACTTGCTAAAGTTTGCCATCTAGTGGAACAAATTAAAGTGGCCATTTTTATTTTAAATAAAAACATGCGTAAACCAAAATCAGATATTTTGTCATTTCTTTTATTATTGTAAAATTTATAACTTTACAAAATGCTTCTAAGTTGTAAAATTTATGACGATTTCTCAAAGTAAAGTCAAATTTGTTGTTTCTTATTACAAACAATAAACATACATATAAACTATTTCAATTTTTCAAAGTACAGCCAATTTTTTGTTCTTTTTAACGAACAATAAACACATATATAAATTATATCTAACGAAAATTTCAATTTTCTCACATACATATCATGTGTAAGGTTACTCATTAATTTTGATAATCTAAGTATATTTGTGCACAATTTCTTCACAGAATAAATCGATGCCTATTTTTGATATTATGCACATTGAATGGTTATTACACTTCAGCTCAAAAGTGCACCTATTAATTATTCGACCTTTATGAAATAATGGGAATGTTGACTTTCGCTGGTAACTAGAATGGATAGAAAATAAATCGGCTCTTAATTTTTATTTGCTGTTTTTGTCTCGTGATTTATTTATCTGCATATTCAAAATAATTTTAGTATAAGATACTTAACCTTCAGTATTCCACTAACGTGTCTACAATACTACAGAAAAACATTTTCCAAAATGTTTGCCTCTTATATTTTAGCATGTAGTTTTCAAACTCCCAAAACATGAATACTATGTTATTCAAAAAACAACAACAAGAAAAAACCAACAAAACCAGAATATTATAAAACACTTTAAAATGTATCTTTAAAGCAAAAGCCTGCTAAAATTTGATAAAGTGTAGTGTACATGCATGAGTAGTTTAACGTTGTAGACATCAACTGTTTAGCGTTGTAGATAGTTAATGTCTACAACGTTAAACTAGTATTTTTTTAATATCTACACCGTTAAACAGTAGTATTTGTTTAATATCTACGAGGTTACAAACTAGTATTTTGTTGATGTATACAAAGTTAAAGTAGTATTTTATTAATATCTACATGAAGTATTTATCTGTTTATGATATTGTTTTTTTTTTCTGATTTTACTGTTGCACGAAGTTCAGGTCTTGGAAAGTTACAAACAATATGTGTTTGTTACTGATAGATACAAAGCAATGCTAAGAGATACAGATAGCTAAAAAGAGTAATAAATCCACCATTCTATGGCAGTTAATGTAAAGTGCATCAAAATAAAAGAAAATGTTTAAAAATTAGATACTTCAAACACTTTGAAAATATTTAAGAATAAACCATTAACTTGATACCAACAAGGAAAACTATAGGATGCGTTGTTTCATGCATGATTGAAGACACCAGAAGAAATTACTTGTATCTCTTTACACAACAGCACTACTCAGATACAAGCACTGGTTTACCTCTACATTAAAACGCATAGTTTATTGCACCAGTTTTTTTAGATAAATATATTATGGACAATTATATAGAGAAATGGGTTGAATGGTATCACAATAATTTTGCGTGAATACAGTCGTATGATTTGAATTTCTGTAGAGAGACATTTCAACCACAAAGACCACAATGCTAACTGTTTCAGAACAGTGGTCCTCCTTCACTTGTCATAAGTCAAAAGCAAGAGGTAACCCGATGTAAATGAACTCATTGTACACTTGAAACAATCCAAATGTAATGAATGAGTGCTTTAATTTTAATTTCGCGCAAAACTACACGAGGGCCATCTGCGCTAACTCTCCCAAATTTAGCAGTGTAATACTAGAGAGAAGGCAGATAGTCATTATCACCTACCGCCAACTCTCGGGCTACTCTTTTAACAACACATAGTGGGATTAACAGTCACATTAAAACGCCCCCAGGGCTGAAAGGGCGAGCATGTTTGGTGCGATGGGGGTTCGAACCACGACCCTCAGATTCGAGTCGAATGCCTTAACCACGTGGCCATGCCGGGCTGGAAGGATTTGCTTTTCTTTTACGCAAGTGTGCGAATATAAATGTACCTGAGCTTATAAATGCTGAAACGCATGCGCTAACGTATATTTTCATTGTATATACACACACATGACCTTTTTACCACTATTTAATTATTTAATATTTATCATCATTCATTTTTATATTTAATTTTTAAATTGTAGATTACTATTTATCTTTCAAACTTTAGAAGCATGGCATTGTTGCCTCCCAAAATTTGATATATTTTAAAGTTTTTTCACCCCACCTTTCCCCACGTAGCTCAGCAGTAAAGAGCGTAAATTATAAAAGCAGTTTCAGTGCCCGTGGTGTGTTTGAATTGGTTTGTTTTGAATTTCGCGCAGAGGAGGGCAATCTGGTGTGTAAAACGCAGATAATTCATTGCGTAGTTTTGCGCTTGAATTCAACAAACAAAAATAATATTAACCTGATTTTGAAGTAATACAGATTTGTTACTCACTCAGTTACTTCTTTGTGTCTCTTGTAGAAACAGACTTCTAACATTTCAGGTTTGATAATCTTGTGTTACATAATCTTGTGAGTTTAAACTCACTAGAGACCCGAAATGATAAAAACATTAAAAACAACTATTTATTATTTACCATTTGTTTATGGGGTATTTCTTTCTTTTTCACATTTCTATTTCATTTTGAATGCAATACAGCAGACAGTTTTTTTATGACATATGACCTGCTTGTTTGTTTGATTTGAAATTCGCGTAAAGCTATTCGAGGGCTACCTGCGCTAGCCGTCCATAATTTAACGGTGTAAGACTAGAGGGCAGCTAGTGATCACCACCCATCACGAGTCGAACGCCTTAACACGCTTGACCATGACGGGCGTGGTATGACCTGCATCAACCCTTTTTCGTCACCAAACGAATGAAATACTGATAATACATGTAGAGTCGTATATTAAATATTGTAACTAAACTTCTGCAGAGTGAAAACTTTATTTTCACAGGAAATAAATCAAGAAGCTCTTGTCACATAGTGACAAAACTGGAAAAGTTGGGATAATTATGGGACATTGTCAGCATTTTGTATGTGATTATTTAATTAAACAAAACATTATTTTGGGCAGCAACACTAGTAATATGAAAAACAGGGTAAAGTGTCATCTACAATCTATAGTTAGAAACAACAACAGAAAAGACTGAGGTCAGTACTTGATGTTTTTGCCCTTCCTTTGTATTCTTTATTTATTATAATGAAAGTGACTAAAATGCAAAAATTAGATCAAAAATCAGGTAAAATAATGAATAGTAATAAGATATTTTCATGACGTATGCGTCTGAGTAACTTGTGTGTTATGCAATTCCATAGAGTAACATGAACTATAAATTTTATAGTGATTTCCAAACATTATGCCAAAATAGTCATTTTAAAGGGCAATAAAACAGTAAACCTTAAATATACAAAGATATATACTGTTATGAGTTTGAAGCTAATTAACCCAAGGTCATTGGTTAAATAACCTATTATTGCATTTGTTGACTTACATTCAAAATTTTATTGAACTGTTGTTTTATGAACTTATCTCCTTAAGTTGTTGGTATCAAGCTGTGGAATATAATTCAAAATTTCTTTTCATACATTAAATATTAAACACATCTAAACATTTATTTTTGTGTTTCATGTGGTATGTTGAATACATCATCAGTTTAAATTAGATATCTATGATGTTTAAATACAAAATGTTGTGTCTTGTACAAACTACCAATATTGACATGGTAGGTTATAAAATAAAAATCTGTTTATCTTTTTTATTTTCTAAGCTTTCACTATATCTAGTGAATCAAACACTTAGCTTATGGTCATTTTCCTTCTGCCTTCTTTGATTGCCTTATATCTCATATTCCTTACTGGAGCTTACTTCTCCTGTCTTTACCTTCTCTTCACTCACATGTCTTCACAATTGTTTTCTTCTTATCTCCTATTTGAGCCCTCCACCAGGTTCTGGATAGTTTTTCTGGGGTACCTGTGGTTATTCTTTGTCCTTACTTAGATCAGGATCTCATCTTTGGCTTTCTCTCTCTTCATACAGTTTCTGTGTAGTTACCATCTGTTTAGATATGACACACTCTTCTTTCTTGTTTATCTCCTTAATCTTTCATTCGTGACTTGCTTCTTGCTTCTCTTTCATTTGCCATCAGACAGAAAGTGTTTATCAATTTATTTTCACTTCTTAGTTCTCCCATCTTGTCTATTCCTGCATATTCTTACACATTCCTTGACTGCACCTTCTTTTTTTTCTGTTTCACATTTCTTTCTTCTTTGCCTCCTCTCACTACTCTCTTGGATGGTTTGTTTTTGTCTGTCATCCTAATGATAACATTTCTTTGTACCCAATCAACTTAAGGTAGGGGATCGAATTTTCTTCCTTGTTGACTTGTATAAGAGGTCTCACTGTGTAGATCAAATGAGTGAAAACAACATGATTTAAAGAGAATATCTCATGCTTAGTTTATTTTAACTCTTTTAATGCCTTTGCTTTGTTGATAAAATCTGTTGTTCAGTTCTGGTGTTTTAGTGTTTTTATTTCTCAAAGCATGCAAATTGTATCACTACAAATTCTGTAATTGATGAAGTCCATCTGTACTTCACTAATTTAGTTTGATGGTAAATCTAATTATTTTCTCAATAATTTTGAAATGGAAAGCATTTTTCTTTGAGACCAGAGGCTCAAAATTCCATTTGGATATGTTAGAAATTTCACAGTTACGTAATTTGAATGAGACTATTGTTATTTCAGTTTCACTGGTCATATTTTTTTATGGGAAACAGTCTCTTTGGTTTTGAGATGTAACTGGCAAATTTTGGCTTAAAAAACCTTTGTCAGTTTTAGTTCTTGTTTGTATTCTTGTTAATGGCTCCACGAAATTGGTCCATGTTTTTTTTGTAGTGACATTTCAGGTGTGAAGTATTTCTTTGTAACCATGGCCTTGATTTTGAAGATTAGGCTATTGTTATAGATTGGAATGTGATTTTTGAATTACATTGCAGTCTTAAATTCTTAGCATTGTGAGTTTTTCCACATTCATTGGAAAAGAAGGAAGTCTTTTTTTCTTTAAAAAGTCATTTGTATCTATATGGTTAACAATCTCACTATGTGTAAGCCTATTTTTGAAAAAGCTGTGGCACTTTCTTTTAGACATAAGCCTCTCATAAAGAGGCAAAACATAGCACTGTGACTTCTATCTGTGGTGGATGTCATTTCATTAGCATATGCAAATCATTCATGTAAAATTCCATCTGTACAAAACAGGTAAGGTTATATTTATTGTATTATTTGATTTTTTATTTAATTTATTCATTAACTAAAAGCTGAATTTTATGTTTTTCAACTACATACGTTGTGTGTTTTATTCATTTCAGAGACCTTGGAGCTCATATTGATAGTTTTATTGCTGTTGTGGCTCACACCTTAGTAGTTGGTTGCTGTAAGGTAAGAAATCTGAAAAAAAATTTCATTTATATCAGATATGGTAAATATTTCCAGATGTAGGAACCAGCCCAAAATGAGGAACCTGATATGCCTAACATTACTTCACTATTATTTGTACATGGAAATGGGGGCTACATTAGTGCCTCAGTTACCAGCACCTCTGTTACCTACAATCTTCGATTATCTGTTATTGTTTATTTTCCCATAATTTTTTTAAATAATTGTGCTATTACAATTCTAGACAATAAGTTACATATTTTGGAGAAATCGCCACTCAGAAATTGTGGTTGCAAAAGCTTTAGGTGTTTTCCAATATCTGGGGTTTATGTATGTAGAATCTGGCATTTGTTCAAATCATAAATTAGCTGGTTCAAACATAGTTTTGCTTCTTTTATTTTCAGCTGTTAAGATAAGAATACAAGATATTGAAAAATTGTATTTAGATTAAACAGGGGGCTAACTACTGAAATGCAGAAGTGCCTCAATTATCCTCTGTTTCTCTTTTTCTCTGTTCTTTTTTTTTGCCCTCCATGGACTAGTGGGATAATTAAGTCAGCAATGTGTATTTACTTGTTTTCAGGACAACAAGTGAATATTAATGATATCATGATATCTGCAACCATTTGATAGTGTTGCCTGAACTACATACCTTTGGTATCATTTGAATCTAAACATATCTACTGATCGGTTGAGCTGATAATAATAATAAAAAACAACAAAAAACAGTGGAGCAAAATTACTAATGTGTTGTGTAACTGCAACATTTCATTCCTGAGAAACCATTAAGTGCTGATTCCACTATTAAATTCCAAGAAGCCTTCAGTTGCACAGTGGTATGTTTGGAGACCAACACTGCCAAAAACCCGGGTTTTGATACCCATGGTTGGCAAAGCACAGATAGCCCATTATGTAGTTTTGTGTTTAAGTCTAAAAGAAACAAACTCCTAGGAACAAAGTTCATTTTAGAACTCAAAGAACATGAAAATAATTCTGGGTTTCCAATAATCCAAATCTGTTCTAGATTTGAGTTCTCTTTAGCACAACTCCATGCACGAATAAAATGGGAGAAAATAATAGGTGCCACATGAAATGCTTAGTCACCATGGCAACCCAGTGTCCAGTATTTGTTGAGGCTTGATATAGATCCTAAACACTACTGCATTAAAATAGTGTTGTTACTTGCTGCTAAATTTTCTTAAATTTCTGAATTAACCAATTGCAAAACATCATTCTCACAATGCAACATTTTTTGTGTGCTTTACATTTTAAAAATATACACATTCAGATCTCTTTCTGAAAATGTAAGATCATGAACAAGTCTAATAATTTTTCATTGTATATGTTCACAGTTTAACTGCTTCAACTACTTGCATCAAAATTTAAACAAAGCTTCAAAATATTTAAAAACACTACAAAAGAAAAAATAATAACCATTATTTTGTTTTGTATTTTCATCTACTGGTTATGTATAAGAATACTAGTTGTGGTACCCACGCCCTGGACAGAAGTTATGCAAATTCATGATTAACCCTAAAACAGCGAGAATGTTATAGGTAGCAACATGGATTGATTGATGATGGCCACCACATAAGGATTAATGAAAGGTTATCTCAGGACATGAAAAGTTGTTTCCTTTATATATAGTTTTTAAAAAACCCCAAATGGCCATAAAAACAGTGAAGCTGTAAATTTGCATGTACCTCCTCATGGACTCAACAAACTTTCATGACAAATATGGTGAAGATTTGTCAACAGTGGTGAAGTAGTGGGAAGAAAAACCCACATAAAAACTTATAAAATCTGCAAAATTTGTGTGCATTTCCCCATGGACCTAATGAACCTTCATACTAATTTTGGCAAAGATCCACCAACACCCTGCAAAGTATTTACATGGACATACAACAGACAATACTGTTAGATGGCATCAATGCATTAAATCCACACGTGACATATTCATGACGTCATATTTGCACCCTGAGAATGGAAGAAAAAATAAAATTCTCTGTGATGAGAAATGGAGGTAAAATGGGAAAATCGCGAGCCCCATTGGAAATCTACATGCACAGGGAATAAAAATTTCACATAGTTAGGGGTTGCACATCACATAAAGTTTTTTCAGTACCATATAAGCAAGAGTTCCACTGTAGTATGATGTATCATGTGTTTTGCATGTCATTGTAAATATGTTTTCTGATATTTGGGCTGACAGTTATTTATTGTTTCCTTAAAAGCTGTAAATGAAGTGAAGTTATATTATAATTTACCTATGTTTTTTTTATTTCTCAGGTGCAGAAGTAATAACATTGAGTTCATACAAATCAGACATTGATGTAAAAACAAACAAACTGAATTTAAGATATTCAGTAAAACATTTTTTTCTTCTTCTTATTGTATAAAAGATTTAAAGTTGTGTTTACAAAACTGGCATCAGTTTGTGTGATATAATTTAAAAATACTTATAATACAACCAAAAGGTTGTTTTTTATTTAAGACTTGCACATGAAGGTCCAACCTGTCAAACTGTGTAACCATATCTCTTTGTGAGTTACTTTTCTACAAACGATTCTTATACAAATGTACAATTTACCCTTTCAACATTAGTTTTTACCTTTATTTTTCTTTCATATGTGACACTATTCATTAATTTTATGTCTGAGAAATTTAACATGAAAAAATGCTCTTATGCTCTTTTCTATGTTAGTTGAAATTAGCAAAACTGTTGTATAATGTTTATATTACAGCGATTGAATCCTACATGTATTCATACTGTACCTATTTCCACATTTTCCCACCACTATGTCAAATAGTGTAAATATGTGTGGTTCAAGGTCAATATAATTCTCTGTGCTTGTTAAATAATATGTGAAAGTATTATAATAGAGTAGAGAAAAACAAGACATTCATGATTCCTCACTCACCATTTGTAGATATAAAAGTTGTTGTGTGGGATGAACACTTGTAATTCTGGTGGTTGTAAGTATGTTAATACAGTGTGTATTAGGTTTGAGTAATGTCATTGTACTCGGCATGTAAAATTAATAGGCCCGGCATGGCCAGGTGGGTTAAGGCATTCGACTCGTAATCTGAGGGTGAAGGGTTCGAATCAAGGTCACACCAAACATGCTCCCCCTTTCAACTATGGGGGCATTATAAAGTAACAGTCAATCCCACTATTTGTTGGTAAAAGAATAGCCCAGGAGTTGGTAGTTGGTGGTGATGACTAGCTGCTTTCCCTCTAGTCTTACACTGCTAAGCTTTGCACAAAATTCCAAAACAAAGAAACAAATTGTTATGAATAATGAAGGGTTATTGTGAATATAGTTCTTCAGGAAATGTTTTTGAGGCATCAAAATACTTATTATGATACGTATTGTTTTCTTTTGTAAAGAGCAATCCTTCTGGAACATTTATAACCACATACATTCTTATGGATAAAATGTCCTAGAACCAGAATCAAGACCTTTCTCATACTACATGTAGAGAATATTGAGTACTTACTGTCAGATTCATACACTTCTACCCAAGTGTACAAACTTCCACAATGTAGTAGCACTCTGTTTTGCCATTTACTATATAGCTATTTAATTTGTCTGAAATGCACCCTCCAGGACCAAGTAATATTTTTACTTGTTAATACTTGTTAGTTGTGTCTTTATTCCATGAACTAAAACTTGTTTTTACAACCACTTGAATCACTTTTGCTTGGAGGTATATTAGCAATTTTGTGTGATGCACATAAACTTGAGTTATTATGAACATACATACACATGGTGCAGGAGAATTTGATCACAAATATATTTTTAAAAAATGCAGTTAATTACCTCAAGATAATATTCAAATTATCTTCATTTTTATAATATTTTAAGGATAAAAGAGTATTGGTTATTTTAAGTTTAAAGGTAGCTTTGTTTCCACTGTTTTGCTTCCACATGAAAAAGCTGTAAGTGTTTTGTAATTGATGTACAACATGCACCATGTTATTTATCAAGAGAGAAGTAATTTGTTGAAAGTTCTTTTCATCTAGCATTGACTGAAGTAGTGCAGATTAATTTGATATTCTATCATACAATCAAAGAAAATCCTTTTATGATACCTGGTACATGTGTTTTCCACCAATTTATACAGGAAAATAAGGTGGCAGGAAGAAAGGCTGATGTTATATGTGCTGCACACTTTGCTGCAGAAATTGCTCTATGAATGGTGAAGCCAGAGGGCAAGGTGAGTATTGTTTGTGTGTGGCTTTTATCATTTTACATAGTACAACTGTTTTGAGAATATTTGCATAATTTTAAACAACCTATAAATATTGTTTTTAAGAATAAGCTTTTTAATGTTTATTTGGAAAAGAATACAGTTTAAGTTAGTTCTAAGCTCATGGGTACTTTTGTTTTTCTGTATATGTTTCACAGTTTTACTGAGTTGCATTCAAAATTTAATTAAGCAACTTTGCTATCAATGTATTGAATACATTTAGCATTATGATGTGTATTATGTATTATCTGAATTATAATTCCCTTATTTCAAAATAAACTTTTAAAAAGAAAAACAACTTTAGTTTTGTTGTCCTTTTATGTATGCACATTCACAAATCCTAACTTTTGGTCTCTATTACTTAAGTAACTATTCATGTACAACATACATGTATGTGTAATTAGAAACTAAGATAATTGTATTATTTACACATCATTGTTACAAATTCCTTGAGGTCAATTTCCAGAAATAATAAATTAATTTTGGGAACACTTGACAGAAGCCATGCCTCTCTTCTATACTTGAGATTTACTAGATAAATGGACATAGCTGATGTCCATTTTTTATACCTAAAAGGAATAGCTCATTTTATGCAAGAACTTCCTAACGGTTATTTTTAAATTGATGTACAGTATTCATTTTTGAGTGCATCTGATTACTGACAGCATTTTTTTCATTGTTTTGTTATTGGTAGCACTTATGGCTGTTTATTACATGGATACTTATTAGTCACAGATAGAAAGTTAAATTGTATTTATGTTTGTATGTGTTAATTGTGTTACTTATGTTTTAACATTCATATGTGAAGATTTAATACTTTTTTAAAAGTGTAAACCAAATTTTGCTTTGTTTTGAGATCCTTCTGGTAATATGTGAATGCAAGAACACTTTGCTAATGATACCATAATATTGCCTAAATGTTGACTGTAACAGCTGCAGTTAGTACTCATGCAGAGAAAATGAAAAACAAAATATAATTATTGTCATATAAAAACAACTTTTTTTTATTATTATTTATTCCAGAGGTTCAAGAGGTGATGCAAATTATATTTGAAAACTGTAAGATAAAAAAAGTATTTTTAATATTAAAAACAAAATCAACTGTTTTTTGTTTGGATGGTCTGTATTCTGAGGGCAAAAATTCTTAAGTAAATTCAGTAACAAATCTTTAATTGAAAATTTCAATTTTTCGTTTACAAAATCCCTCGAAATGTGTATTTAATAGTCTGTCAGATGTGAAAAGTTATAGTATGGCTAATCTCATGGTTACTTTCGTGGTTGTGTTGAGCCCAAAATGGCATATAAGTTAACATGTTTAAAATTTAACACCAGTTTTCTTTAGTATAATAATCTTTATATAAAACTCTTTTGAAAACAAAGATTGAGTTTGTCAGGTGTTATGCTAATTTAACAAGTAGGTTTAACCAGAAAGTATGGAGCATTCCACCTAAGTTGACAGTTCTGCTTTGTATGAAATACAGTTGAAGAATCATTTTGCTACACATAAATTATTTTATTTACATTGTCACTTATAAATAAGACATGACTGCTTGTTTCTGAAGTAGTTAATTAACAGTACAACTATTTGGATAATAGATTTTCCAGTTTGATTTATTTGTTTGAAATCTTTGATGAGTTAGGTGAACCCATCAACTTAATATTAATTAGAAGATTTGGAGCTTTTTTTATTTTGTCCAGATAAAAAAATTAACTCCTCTAGTGTCAAGGTTTTTGGAAATTGAGTCAGAAAAATGGCAGCCATTTCTTTAAATTTTAGGTAGCCTGTAGTCATATATTATTGAAACAAAAATTATTTTATGATCTGTTATATTTCTGAGCTGTGTTGTACTTTGTTTCTGTTATATCCTCCAATACATCATCAGGAAGGATATTGAAAATGTGCAGAATGTTACTATTAAGGTTGATATTAACATTCAGTGAAGAAGCACCATGAAATTGTAAAGTAAGTAAATGGAATGGATTAGAATATCGTGACTCATCCCATTTTAATAATGTATTTTAATGAGTAAATGATGCTGTTGTGGTAATATATTGTTCAGTAATTTGGATTTATTCCTTATTTTTATGGCAGTTATGAGGTATGTCAAGCCAATCAACCTTATATTTAGTTATTGCAGAAAAAATAATATTAAATATAAAACTCCTTCTCAGTAAAATACTTTTGATATTAATTTAGCAGGTTTTAAAGATTATGCAAATGAAATTGAAAATATTGGATGTTGAAAAGTTTTTTTTTGATGTAACTTGAAAACCACTCCACCTCACACGAAAGGCAGTCAAAACTGACTCCTTATATTTATGGTTAATTATTTCGTAAAAATTCAAATTTTGGCAAACTTTATGAACATACATTAATTACTGTCAGTGTTATACTATGCATACTTTTATGGTTACAAGTTATTTACTGTGATGGCTACAAGGGTTTGTTAAGTAAATCGCCCATTTGAAAAATGGCTCCTTCCTGTAACAGTAAAGGTTGGACTAAATTTGCTATTCAGTACTTACAGAGTTAGCTTTATCTCTTTCCTTCAGATTTATATATATAATATAAATAGATGAAATTAGTGTACAGAAATATTAGTATCATTGTTTTGAAAACATCCCATAATCATAACAGTGCATCATTTTTCCCATCTCTGTATGTGAGTAACAAACTGGAATAGTTTTAAAAAAGAACTTGTAGTTTCAACTACATCAAACTATAAGTTGGTTTTAAGAGATATTGATAGAAAGTTTTATTTTTACATTTCTGTACATGTTGCAGTTACGGTTGCTTTTAATGTGTATTGAAAATTGAAGTATGCTTATTAATTCTTTCTGCTTTTTATAAAATTATTTTAACTATATTAACATTTAAGGTATGCTGTTATTCTGCCATAATATCAGCAATGAAAGACTAGCAGCACTGTGTAAGTTATTGTGGAGGAAGATAGTTTGGCTGGTTTTAAGTGAAAATGCTTTGATTTTATGGTGTAGCTACTAACTTATAATTTTTCTTATCTGATTTAATCTAGTTTTTCTAAGGTAGTTGGGGAATTTTTGTTAAATTAATTTTAAGAACTAATTGGTGATATTTTTTTAAATTGATTTTTGATTGTTTGTTTCTGATATGTCAAATTCATTGTAAAATTAGGTTGGAAAATGTAACTGCCAATATGTGAGTCTTTGTGAAGATAATTTTTGGTTGTAGTTAATGTCGTGTGAAGTTTATTGGAGTTACAGCAAAAACTATTCTGAAAAGTAACATTTAAGTAGTGAACTAAAAGATTAAGACCCTGTTAGTATAGTTGTTAGTTTTATTGTTTTGCTGGTTTACAAAGTAACCATATTTAACCGTAGGTATAATAAAGTGTGTATTTACATATTTATTTCTTTTCTTCAGAATTTTGCTGTTACAGATGCAATACAAAAGGTAGCTGAATCGGAATCCATTGAAGGTTAGTGTGGAATTACAACACAAAATTAAAAATGTGTTTTTGTTTGAGGCAAATATTGAATATATTTTGATACATAACATCATCACTCACATTAAATTGGAATAAAAATATATTCTCTAGATTGCTGGTATAGCTATTAGCATTTCAGTTATAGTACAGAACAACTTTTCGACTGTCTTCGATCATCTTCAGGTTAATAGGTCCTTGTTAGCCTGAAGATGTGCATAGAAGATTGAAATTTTGTTGTGTAGTTTATTTTAATTAACTAATACCCATATTATCTGTCTTGAGAATACATTTTTACTTCAAGTGGGTTTCTCATCATTACGGATAAAAATTGGAATAAGTTTATATACAGTTATGTGGAAATAATTTATTATGTTTGTCTTCCTTAAATAATACAAGAATTTGTTAATTATTCTGTATATGTTGGAGCCAACAGCTCATTGACAATTCTGCATGAGCTAGCCCATTATCTTGACATGGATTAATAACATGAGTCATTCCATAAATGTTTTGATTAAATGAAAAGAAGGCTTTTGGACCTGTTTTCCAGGTCTAGGTTACTGAACCAGACCCGTGAACTGACCCAGACCATAGAACCAACATGAATAAATTTACTTGTAAATATAAAGTAAAACAATGTAGCAATGAAACATGCTTGAAATAATCTAGATGTAGTTGTGAATGTGATGGTGTAAGTGTAGTGATTAGGCTAAACTGTAGGTCCAGATGAGAGAAGAACTTATCTGAAAGAAGATGGGCACAGTGGTTTTGTTCTTTACAAATGGGAATTAGAATCATATATGAGAAATCAATAGTTTCAATATTTTGTAAGGATAACGGCACAGAAAAGCCCAAAGATTCAGTGTTGAATTTGAAGCACAATGCATCACGAAATGATTTCATTGGCGATTCACAAATTAAAAATGTTATTTCTGCAATGAAGACTAAAATACAAGAAAGATGGAGTATTGTCCAGTATGGTATCATCTATATAGGTTTCATTCTGTCATATTTTCATTAATATTTATTTTTTTCCTTTTAGAACTTGTGCTGAACTTCATTCATTGTTATCTATTAAAATAACCCAAAATCAGAGGTTTCACGTGTAACTCCGTATTTACCATCCCTATTTAGTACTAAAAGATCCTGGGCAGGTTTTAAGTGAGAAATTTCTTATAAATAAATAAATACAAGAAAAAACACATTTGCATAACACTTTTTTCATAAAACACAAACTGTCTTTTAATTCTATTTTTACTTTGCTTTCAAGGCATGCCGTCACATCGGTTGAAACAGTTTGAGATTGATGGAGAAAAATCTATAATTCAAAATCCCACTGAAGCACAGAGGTGAGGAATAATCATGATTATACGTAGAAGGATACAGATTTCTCTGCTTTTTATAAAACTTCAGCTAGTTTAGTACATATCTATCCATGTGTGACTACGCTTGTGTAAACTGATTGCGCCATCGTTACCAAAACAATGTATGTGTTTATACCCAAAATGTGTACAGGTTTTTGGGCATGTGATATAAACCATAAAAGATTAACTTTTGAAAAATATTTGTTGTTTGTGTTATACCATATTTTAATAGTATACAAGTTTTAAATTTTTTAAGAAAATATTTTCTAAAAAATCCTAAAGATCTTCTCGGGTGATATTTTTTCAAGGTGTCTTCTATTTTATACATCACCTCTCACTATAAAATAATCATTGTTCAGTGAAACCATAATTTTAATAGCCTTCAATTTTGTTTGGCTAAAGAGCTATTAAATAGAAAATCAGCTACTTGTGATAAACAAATGGAAGGTCATGAATTGTAAATAAATAAATGTTTGAACACTCAAAATTCTAGAATTTCAATGTTTTTATATGAAAAGGGTCTTAAAAGAGTCTAACCTATTTTATTGATGACAAGCTGTACTATTGTGTTTGCCTCAGTTTTGCAAAAAATGGTAGACAGAAAATGAGACATACACTGGCTTGGCAGCACTGAGTAGTAACAATTTGAATTGTGTACCTCTGCCTGCAAACAAACAGTTGTCATGTGATTGTTGTTGGAATTGTACTGTCAATGTAAACTAAGCTCAAGACTCTTTGTTGAAATCTGAAATCATTAAATTGCTGATTGGATAAAGAACATGAATGCTTCAGAAAGGTACTTATTCTACCTTCAACATAAGCAGAAAGAAGAATGCAAATAAAAGTATTTCAGAATGAGTGTTATAAACTGAACCTATATGTATGAAATAGCTAACTATTTTCCAGTTTAGAGTTTGGCAATTTAATTGATAACATCAATTACATTGATTACTATGGTGCAGACTAATTAATGAATCAAAATTATTATTGGATTGAGTAATTAGAATTAGTGTTTTTGATTATCAGTGTTTTTAATCATTCCAAAAATTAAATAATTTGAATCACAGTGATTGCCATAAAATAATTAAGTTTTCACGATTGAGGTGTCTGTAGCTGTTTTTGTTTATTGCAACTACCGAAGTAATCAAAATATTGCAATCAAACTTGTTTGCCCTGTCGTTGTTGTGTGAAAGCTGATCAGAGGAAAGACAACTGATTGTTTTTGTTGAACTGTTGGAAATATGGAAATCAATTGCCTGACAATAGGACCACTCTACCAACTTTTATGCTTGCTTGTAGGAACCATGATTTAAATATCCTGTACTTGTCAGTTAGTCACATGTAATTGTTTAAAGGGGTTGTTGATTAATTACTTAAAAATAGTCCTCTAGATTGTACATGACTAAGTCACTTGGACATTTCTGTATAGGCTGCTATATTGAGTGACATTTTATGCCTCATTACAAAATATTTTGCTGACAATGTTCTACTTTTAAGAAATGATTAGAATTGTACATACAGTATTGTGATTATGTTATTTGTTATTAAAATTGTGTTTCATACTTAAAAATTATAAAATTTTTTATAACTACTTCATGATTTTACTTGTAGTAATCATACCGTCTGACGTCTGCTACACGCGGCAGCATCATTAACAACAAATAACATTATTCAGGACTTTTATTGTTTTAAATATTGTTTAAACTCTAGTTTGTGTAATTGTACAAGAAAAAATATAAATTAAGAAATGTTTCCAGGAATGAAAAAGAATGCTAAAAAATTATTTAAAAAAAATCCCAGATCTATGGTTATATCTAAGTGTTAAAAGCTTACCATTTGTTTCTGTTGTTGTTCTCTGCAGGAGATTCGTTAATTCAATTTCCTGGTAAATCATCAAATACTTTACCCTTTGCCTTATGTTTCGATATGTGGGGATAAAAAGTTTATGTGCTATATTCAGTAGTGTTTAAACTTTACATATTGCTACTTTGATAGCTGAGCTTTAGATGATTGTTTTTGCACTTTTTGAGATAATAAAAAGATACAAATGTCAGGCTGTAATAATAAAAACAGTAAATAGATGGAAAATCACGTGTAAAACAAAACATGGATAACTTTATTCTTAATGAATTACAAAATGCAAGTCCTTCCTTCAGGATGTGCAGAAAAATTCTAAAAAAAAATTAAAAATGTATTATTTGTATATGAGAATCCTTAAAAGTGTTTGACATCTTTAAATTTGAGTAGAAAAATTACTCCAAATGCATGTTATAAGGTTTAAATTTTAAAGTATTTTTGAGGTTAGTTATTGAAATAGAATTAGAATTATTATTTGTACTTAGAATTTGAAATTTGATATATAAGTGTGTGTACTTTGCATCTCAAAAGTGCTCTGGCCTGAATATGTTCAAGCTCTTTTTTTGCAATACTATGTGCCCAACTGTAGTTGCTTATAATAAATTGTACAACTGCATGAAAAGTAAATATATTGTATAATATGAAAATTAATGTTTCTATTTTTAATACTCTGTTATTAAATTAACTTCTTTTTCTTTAACTAGAAAAGAACATGAGAAGTGTGAGTTTGAATTACATGAGGTTTATGCCATAGATGTAGTCATCAGTACAGGAGAAGGAAAGGTAAAGTATTTTTAGTAAAGTTATCATATAAATTAAGTAATTGTCATTTTCTCAAAAATTTTATGAAATGTGTATATGTATATAATTAGGTTATTACATGAACTTCAAATTGCAATTTGTAAAAAGTAGTTTTGAGAATTCTTAAAAACTATACTTTTATTTTTTTTCTGTATTTTAGTTTGAACATAGTAGTGCCTTAGTGTTTTATGTATAAGTGGTTTGTCATTTGTAAATCTTTTAATATACTACAGGCTTCATATTTTGTCTTTTAATCAAAATTTAGTTTCAGAGGATGGGATCCATTATTAGAGGTTTATTACTATGTGAGAGAAATAACTTTTTTCACATGTAGGGACGTGCATTATAGTAAGCTAGACGTGATTGGTAAGATTAATAAAACAGAAATGTGATGGAAGAAATTCAACCATTTAAAGTTTGTTGGTATAACAAGGAATCATAGTTAGATTTTCTTTGTGTGCCACAAACATAATTTCATTCATCAGCACTTTAGACAGGTAAATATAGTTTGTTATATGATATCCTTCACTCTGCCAAGTTTTTTACCCAACTGTGCATTCTTTACTTCTTGGTGGAAACTTGATATTATTAACAAAAATAGGCATTTTCCATTAATTAGTGTTACTTATCTTGTGTAAAGGCTGAAACACAATTTTTAAACTTGTCAAAACTGCCAAAAATAAAAATATTATATGAAGTTTTTTTCACTGTATTCAGGCCATAGTTAAACTGTACTTCTAAAAGTTGGCAAAAACAACAGTTTTGATACATATGAATGGAAGTAGTTATGGGAAACACACAAGTAGTACATATACAAAAGTCACATACAAGAAGTAGTAACAAATGGATTGTAAATGTTTTATTAATACAAATAATTGTCAGTGTAGAAAAAAGTAAGTAGAATTGTATATTTACAATTAAAAGGAACATAGTGTTAATATCAGTACTGAATAAATAAGTGTTAAATATGGACTTGCTCTGAAAAAGACTGAACATATGTTCTGGTTTCCCAGGAGTAAGAGTAAAGGCATGTTTGGGACTTGTTTTCCTGCATAAGCATTTACATTCTTGTAAACTTAAGTTACCCAGTGTTACAAAACATCTATCTGGTACTTTATTATTTCTAGACTTGACAAGTTTCTTTGTTTAATACGATATCCTAGTTTTTTCAATGTCAGTAGGTTCTCTGATATTTAGTTAAAATTTTAAATTTTACCCGTTTTTTATTAACTTGGTGTAACTCCAGTCTGTAACATTGACATGAGACATTTTCCTCACCAATTGTGATAACACTTCTTCATTTTTTACTTTGTATTTTTTCTGCACCAGAATGTATGCATGTTTTTTTTAAGGCAAGTCTTTTTTAATAACTATTTATCAGGTAAGGATTTTAACACTGCATTGCTTTTAATTATAAATAGATGTTTTATACAAGTGTCATTTCAATTTGTTTAGAATTGTACACGTGATCCATTTGTTTCATGTAGAACACCTTGTTTTTCACTGTCATACAGTTCATCAGAGTATAAATGTGGAAAATATTTCCAAACGCCTTATGTTGCTCTCCCCAGTCTATCCACTTGTTTGGTTGATCCTGCCATTGTCTGTCAGCCGTGAATAGACGACTCTGTGGCAGCAGTAACTGACTGTATTATACAAGCAGCTGCTCAATGTATTCCTTCAACCTCAACATGTTTTCCACTATATCCTCGTCCGTGGTGGAATCCTGCCTGCCACATGGCATGGAAGGCTCAAAAACGGGCCTGGGATACTTTCTGTAGATATCCAACACTTTCAAACAGCTTTGCTTTCCAGCGGGCTCATGCACATGCTAGGTGAGTAAAACGTCAAAGCCAGAAGGAATCTTGGATTAAGTTCAGTATCTTTCACCAGTTCCAAGATCATATGGGACAGGGTTTGAAAGGTGAGTGGGCACTACAATTCTGTTCCCCTCTCGATCTTACTCTCTGATGACCAAGAAGTAGCTGATGTCCTGAGCATTGTCGATACTCTAGGTGAAAGCTTTTGCCGGGTATCTTGAACTTCTGCTTGTTCCTCCACCTTCATGGCCATCAGGACTTGGGCAGAGCATTCACCTCTTTCCTTTCGAACTGACTAACTCTTTGACTATAATCGTCCCTTTACACTGGTGGAACTGAAACTGGCCTTTCATCGGTCTGGCAGTACATCAGTTGGACCAGATGATGTACATTATGATATGCTACACTATCTATCTCCTGCTTCTCTTGATATTCTTCTAATTGTTTTTAACAGAATCTGGCAGGAGAATGTTTTTTCCAATGTCTGTTGCCAGGCTATTATCTTACCATTCTCTAAGCCTGGGAAAGAATCCAAGATTTTTTCAAACTACCGTCCAATTGCTTTGGCGAACTGTCTCTGTAAAACCTTAGAGAGGATGGTTAATGTTCATCTTGTTTAGATCCTCGAATCAAACAACCTCCTCTCGCCAACCCAGTGTGGGTTCCCACAACAGCACTCTACCATGGACCACCTAATTGGACTTGAAATGTTAATCAGAGAAGCCTTCCTTAAATGACAACATCTTGTATCAATATTCTTTGACATGGAGAAGGCTTGTGACACAACATGGAGGTATGGCATTTTGCTAGACCATCATATATATGGGTTACGTGGCCATTTACCCATTTTTATTAAAAGTTTTTTAACGGACAGGAGATTTCAGGTTCGTGTGGGTTTGACACTTTCCTGTTCTTTTCTACAGGAGCTTGGGGTCCCTCAGGACTGTGTTTTGAGTGTCACACATTTTAGTATAAAAATTAATGCCATCACTGCACAACTCCCTCTCACTGTTGCAAACGGGCTCTATGTTGACGACTTTCACATCTCATGTCAGTCGTCGAACGTGAGATATATTAAACGGCAACTACAAACTGCTCTTGATTATGTACTGAAGTGGACCATGACAAACGGCTGTAATTTATCTCTCTCTAGAACCATTTACATGCATTTTTGCTGCCAACGGGGTATTCACCCTGATCCTGAACTCCATATCGGTGAAGTTTCGCTGCCTGTGGTCCCTGAGACCAAGTTCTTGGGGCTTATCTTTGACCATAAGCTGACCTTTATACCACACTTAAAGCAGCTACGGGTTAAATGCACAAGAGCACTGAATATCCTCCGTGTCTTCTCTACCACCAGTTGGGGAGCAGATCAATGTTCTATATTAAAGATATATCGTACTCTTATTTGATTGAAACTCGACTATGTATCATTGGTCTATGGCTCTGCCAGACCCTTGGCCTTAAAAATGCTGGACCACATTCATCATCTGTGATTTCGACTCTGCACTGAGGCTTTCTGCACCTCCCCAGATGAGAGCTTATATGTAGAATCTCATCAACCTTTTCTGCACCTTTGCCGTTCACAACTGCCTTTACTATATTCTACTAAACTATGTTGCTTACCAAAGCATCCCACCTGGGGTTGTGTTTTCCTTCCTCGGTGGACCATACCTTTTCAGAACAGACGATCTGCCATTGCTCTTTTTGGCCTTTGCATCCAGGCGCAATTTGATGAATTGGGTCTGTCCTTGGATAACATTGCAGAATCCACTGGTCAGCCCATCCCACCATGGCTTGTTACAGTCCCCAGATGTGACCTTTTTTTAAGTCAGATACTCCTGATTGGAAATACTGTCTTCTATTTGCTGAACATCTTTCGAACAATCTCTCCATTCCAATTTATACGAATGGTTCCAAATCAGGTGACTCTGTGGGCTCTGCCATGGTTTGTTGTGGTTTGGTGGTTGTGTGCAGAATCCCCTGTACAGCTTCTGTGTTCACTGCTGAACTGTATGCCATTTCTCTTACCCTGAATCATATTGAAACTAAGCAGTACTCCAACTGCACTATTTATGCTGACTTGCTTAGTTCTCCACTGGCCCTGGAATCGCTTCACGTTGGTTCACACCCTGTTCTCAATGATATTCAAACCAGACTGGCCCATTTCTCATTAACGTTTACTTCTATCCAGTTTTTATGGATACCACGCCACGTTGGTATTCGCGGGAATGAGCTTGCAGACACGGCAGCTAAATCTATCTGTTCTGGCACTATCACCACTGTGCCTATTCCATACATGGACTATGCTCCTGTATTCCAGGCTCGACTCCGTGCCAGCTGGCAGTCGACTTGTGTGAGCAATGCGACAACAAGCATTTTCAAATAAAACCCTATATTGGACTTTGGCCGTCTAGCTTCCATAAGGATCGGATGGAGGAAGTTGTTCTAACTAGACTATGCATTGGTCTCATTTTTTTAACTCATCGTTTTCTTTTATCTGGAACTGATGCACCAGTGTGTAGCTTGTGTAACACTTGAATCACTGTGAGCCACATTTTACTTTCTTGCCATTATTACGACTCTCAACGATGGCACTATTTTAAACATGTTCTGTCCCAAGGTTTATCCATAACATTAGACAGTATTATTGGTGACGGTGACACTGTCCACCTTGATAACGTTTTTAGTTTTTTTAACGGTCATTAATCTTTTTAATGTAATTAAATGTTTTATACTTATTCATTAAACCTTTTTTATTGTGGTTCCATTTTAAGGGTCACAATGTCTCTAGTTCGATTTGAAGTTGGAAAATGGCTGTAACATTAAATAACTCGACACCAGGACTGGAAAGGCCAACTTCAGGTGACTAACGCTACTGTTTGAACTATCTGTTTGAACTACACGTTAGTCGTCCTGGCGAGTTATCACAATTTAGCTGCATGTCTTTTAACACTTTTATTACTTTACTTTTCGATACTGGCCATAATGACACATAACCCGGAACCAGGACTGGAAAGGCCAACTTCAGGTGACTGACAGTGGTTCTTGTACTTACCCGTTAGTCTTTCTGGCGGGTTTTGATAATTAGCATTATGCTATAGAATGTCCTTTACCACTTCTATTACTGTAGTTTCTCTCTTAACATTGTAGACTGGATGTCAACATTGGTTTTATGCCATTTATGTTTTTAATTGTTGTTTTGTTTTACCTTCATTTACTTTTATAAATTTTACTACCTTTACTTTACTTTTACCATTTTACCGGACGTTTGGCAAGTTATTATTACAATTTTTCTACATGTCTTTTAAACCTTTTATTATTTTAATTTTTGATAATAGCCGTAATGACACATAACCCAAAACCAGGACTGGAAAGACCAACTTCAGGTGACTGACGGTGGTTCTTGTACTTACCCGTTAGTCTTCCTGGCGGGTTATGATCATTACCATTATGCTACAGAAAGTCTTTTACAACTTCTCTTACTCTGGTTTCTCTCTTAACATTGTAGACTGGATATCAACATTGGTTTTATGCTGTTTATACTTTTCATTGCTCTTTTGTTTTACCTTCATTTCCTTTTATGAATTTTACTACATTTACTTTATTTTTACCCTTTTACCGGACGTTTGACGCTGATAGCCTAGCTGGTTTGTGCCATAAAACTCTAAATCAACCAACCAACCAACCTTCTGTACAGATCGTATCTGTGGGTGAAAATAAATTATTGTGTATCACGTTTACCATTTTGAAAACTTATATTCGTCGCATAATGGGATTTCAAACTACTTTAACATGCTTTATAATTTAGAAGTTTTATATAATGTCTTCTGATTACCATTTAATTGCAAGTGTAATTATAGAGTAATTTGCATACAACGTTCATGTAACTAGAATACTTTGCTGTTCATTTTACAAGGTTGTAATTTGACAAATTTCCTTTTCACAGGAAGACACTAATTATCTGTAAAATGATGTGGTATTCGTAAATTGAACGGATAATGTACACGCATGTCTTTTGGTTCAATGGTGAGGGTGAGATTGATTTTGAAAACTCACGGTAGTAGTAACAATCTGTACATCCACTCACCTGATTCCTGACCAACTCCGTAGTCTTTGATAACATACAGGTTATATAACAGAAATGCATTGTAATAACTTGTAGTTGTGAGCACAACCTGCAATATTTTGATCGTCAAAAACGTAATTTATAATAAAATATAGCCGACGTTCAGTTATACATATTTACAGCAATAACCATCAGTCTCAATATGTTTGTACCGTATTTTTTGAAAATCCCAGCTTCAGATATAACGTGTGATACATTCTGGTAATTCCAACACAAACTAAGGTGTAATACTGTTAATAAAATTCATCATTACATATAATTATAAGTGGACACCTGCGGCATTATTACCTTGTGAAAAATTATTAACGGCTGTGTCGGATCTGTTAGGCCTATGGCTGAAATATAAAACACGTTTAGGAATGAATGACGCATTTTTTCACACAGTAATAATACTTTACAGTGGTTGTTTAGTAATTATATAATTTTCAACTCCTTATAATGGTGAATCACAGAGATAAAGAAAACACATGAACCGATATGTATATAAATTTTGCAGGCAATTTTTTTTTTTTAAGTTATTCTTTTTATGATTGATATCAGTCACTTAATAATGTGGTCGTGGGCTGACTTTCAGGCAGGCCGAGTCTGATGTTTCGGCCTAGCCATTAGAGTTTCGACTAATACTGTTTGCTGTTACATGAAATATTTATTTGAAGTGAGGATGCATTGGCTAATGGAGCACACAGGTACTAACTCGTGACTTTACAGTTGAAACAAAAAGACTCGAGACGAAGAGTTCCAATAACACGTTTATTTAAGGCATCAGACATATAATATTTATACAATTTATCCTTTGAATATGATGACTGATGTTTAAGAAATAATAGCATTTTAATACTTACAAAGAGCTGACGTCAGAATTGGCGTTTCTGCTAACGGCTTTGCTTTTGAATTTGGCACAAAACTACACGAGGGTTATCTGCACTCTACGAACGGTAAGAGACATTTTTTCTTCTTAAACGATCGGAGTGCTTGCAAGATTTTTCTCCATTTTGGCGTCTGTTCTAGAACCTTTGCTACTAGTGGAGAAGTGATTTGTCGCCCTATTCATAATGCAAAGTGCCAGCTCGCTTCCTGTTTGTGAATTTCTGAGCTCGTTAGAATGCGTCTTCAAATGGTCAAAGTTTCTTTCCTGTTTGTTAGTTAATCATTCACTGGAAACAACAGCCCATACTGTACTGTCCGTCCACTATCAAAGGTTCATCATCCAAGTTTCATACCACCTTTTAACCTTGATAGCATCTATTTCTTCCGGTCTAAACACATAGCAGAAAATTATCAGCGGTTTTCTCTGAATCTCTGTCTTAAATCATTCATCTGTTGTTTATGATAATGTCAGTTCTCTTTAAACAAGATATCATTTGATCATAGAGTGACAACTTTCTTGGTATGTTCTTGTATTTGTCATTGTTCTATAAACATCATTACTTCATAGACATATTTTATTATACTTCATCACTTTTTGTTTATTAAAATAATTATTAGAGGACTCTATATATCTAACAATGCCTAAGAAAGAAAAAATTAATATTTCCTTGTTTTTGAATTAAGCACAAAGCTACACAAGAGTCTGTGTGCACTCTGTCCATCATGGTATCGAAACCCGGATTTTAGCGTTGTAAGTGTGCAGACGTACCCCTGAGCCACTGTGGGGCTAATATTTTCTTCTATCAAAACTATGAAACAATATAACACGAAACACATTGTTTTGCAATAACTTCAGTTAATAGATTAGTTATTTTAAAGTTGTCGAGGACTTTCTGATGCAAAGTTTTATTCCACGATTATACAGTAAAACCCACAAAGCATCTTTTAGCTATACTTTCATTTAATCTTAAAAAAGCATAGTTTTTGGCTTTTCTTTTCATGTGCACTCTTGATCAAAAAATAACTGATATAATAACTTGAGTAATAATTAACAAATACTTTTTACTTTATATATTTAATAAATATCTGTTGTTACTTTATCAGTGTTTCCACGCTTATACTGTGAACTAAAAACTGCTGCGTCTATGATTTTGACTTGTTTATGAACTCGTTGCTGTTCTAATTTAGGATCTGCTCTTTAATAAGCTCTTAAAATGTTGAAAAAAGAGAGAGAAAGGGAGCAAGAGAAGAATGTTTACCTCAAGGACTGTGCTGGTTCTCAAAGATTTTTCATTTGATAAATTAAAGGAAACTATATACGCCAGTAGCTGACAGAGTGGCGGCGCCAGGATATTTTCGTTGGCTGAGGGGAGCTGAGGTAAACTGTGGAAGGGTTTCCCAAAATGCCATCAATATGAAGTATAGATGGTAAATTATAATAATGTGAATACCGAGGTACATTTCAGAAAGGTGTGCTATTTTGAACTGCGTTTTCAATGCAGTTTTCATTGGGAAACTCATACTCTAATTAATAATTCATTATTACAAATTAGAAATAATCTGTTTATGAAAATATGCATATATGTAACAGAGGAAGCTCACCAAATTCCACTCAAGGTAATACATAATAATAAAGAAAATCAAGATTAGCTTAGATTGAACATTTAATATACCATTAAGAGTAAAGCTGCAAATAAGAAGAAATATAACATAAAGACATAGTTTACATAGCAGAAACGAATTATCCCATGTGAACTTAATACACTTTGAGGAAAAGTAAGGTCACTATCAGGCTAACTATCTTTCATCATGTTGTGTTTATAGTCAATATTACTTCAAAACAATGTGCCTGTTCTGGTGATTGGCAGCAAATGTGTCTATAACAGTATCAATATCGAGTTGTTTTGCCCTCCTGGAGTTTACTGATATGACAGCAAGGTTGCTAGTGCAGTTGTTACCACTGCTGTTGCGCAAGTATGTCTTGAGAAGCTTCAAACATGAGAAACTTCCCTCACAGGCAGCTGAAGTGATAGGCAGGGTCACAGCAATGCATACAAGTTTGTGGAGTTCCATGAAAGCATCCTTGTATGGCTCCAGCATGGTTGTAAGCTCCAATGGTGTGGATGCTTTCTGCCCCTTGTCTTTCTTCTTGACATTTAGCCGGTTCAACTGGTGGACCTCCACTGCGAGGTCATCCTCTGCCACACCATAGTTTGCTGTCATTCCTAAAGAGTGCTTGCTTGTCCAGAAATGTGGAGTGTTTGGGGCTCAATGCAGTTGCACCCATCAGAACACTGCAAGCATCAGAGGAGAATCTGCTATTCAGCTCGTTGAGCATCCTGTCTATGATGGCATAGAAGGTGTGTCTTCTGGCATCTAGTGTTGGTTCATTTCTTTGGCCAGAACTAGATGTGATTATGAATTCGTCCAGGTGTCTGGGGGCAGATCACTGTCCACCTTGATGCACCATCTCAGTGCATATTCCCACTTTCTTACATATATCCTCAGCAGACTCTTCCAAGTCTTTCCATGCTGCTTCAGTTCTCGTTTCTGAGAGACCAGAGATGACAGATTGTACTTGTTCCTCTGCAGAGGCCAGCTGCAGGTCAGGTGACTGGAGGTAGTCTGATAGCTGTTTTGTCATCAGCAGTAGTTTTTCTATGGTCACTAGACTGGTTACGAACTGCTGATCTAGGAGGATGCTCAGGCCCATTGATTCAGTGGCTCTATGGACGTTGTCCCCCTCCACAAGACGCTTTAGGGTTGTCACAATGGCAGGGAACCCTTTCACAGCCAGACAAGCAGCATGTTGGCAGGCCCATCTTGTGTCTGACAGTCGGCTTCAACTCTATGTGCTGGTTCACGGGTTCAAGTTCCTTCTGTACCTTCAGAAATTCTTCATGCAAAACTGATGTAGAGAAGAATTTGTACAGCTTCCGAATTGCCACAAATAACTCTGCTGCAGCCTGAACGTTGTGCACACAATCAACTAGCACAAGGTTGAGCCTGTGTGCGTAACAGTGGACATACACAGCCTGAGACATCTCTCTCCTGTACCCCACTAATGTGCCCTGACATGACTGCAGCTCCATCATAGCACTGGTCAATGCAGGCATTATGGTCAATACCATATTTAACCAGAGTCTCCAGGATTTTCTTGAGCAATGAATCTGCATCCAGACCCTCAGCACCTGTGAAGTCCAGGAACTCCAAGTGAAGGCTCTGTTGGTGGAGGTACCTTACCACAATGGACAGCTGTTCTTGTTTGCTCACATCCTTTGTTTCATCCACCATTAGAGCAAAATGCTCAGCTTCCATGATCTCTTTGCTGATATCCTTCCTGATCATTCCAGCTATAATGTCAAGCAGTTCATTTTGGATATCATGGTGCACGTACTTGGCACTGCCAGGACCACTCAACTTCTTCATGGTTTCATCACACCTGGAAATCATGTCAAGAAGTTCCAGGAAATTGCCCCTGTTATCTGACTGACTACCTTCCCTGTGACTTCTCTGGGCTTCATTCTGGCTGGCTGTGTAGAACAGTCTGTCTATCACGGCTCTTATGTAATGTGAGTTTTCCTCCACTGTTTTAGCATGGCTTGCATCGAGAGCATGTTGAATCCTTGCATTTTTTGTTTTCTGCAATTTAAACCTCTGCCCAAGCTTGCATGGCAAACTTGTGTCCTGGAGAGTTATCATGGGACATCAGTGATGTGGTCGCCTTCTTCTAGTTTTGGAAGCATTCATGGGTGAAGGACTTCTCAGTTTTACTGAAGTGTGTGTGACTGAAAAGATGACATGTGAAGCTTGTTTGTTTGTTTGTTTTGGAATTTCGCACAAAGCTACTCGAGGGCTATCTGTGCTAGCCGTCCCTAATTTAGCAGTGTAAGACTAGAGGGAAGGCAGCTAGTCATCACCACCCACCGCCAACTCTTGGGCTACTCTTTTACCAACGAATAGTGGGATTGACCGTCACATTATACACCCCCACGGCTGGGAGGGCGAGCATGTTTAGCGCGACGCGGGCGCGACCCCGCGCGGCCCTCGGATTACGAGTCGCACGCCTTACGCGCTCGGCCATGCCGGGCCATGACATGTGAAGCAGAATGCAGCATCTTGCATCACAGAGTACTCCAACCGCGAGTGCTGATCACGCTAATTCTTGTTGAATGACCTTGACTGGCTGCTGTATTCTGTGGCCTAGTATCTCTTCAAGTCTGGACAGGTAGGACCACTATCTGAAAGCTGGCTCAGGTCCTTGGGTTCTGGTGGTAGTTTTTCACCCTGGGTGTGAGTGGTGCCCTCTTGCGGCTGGGGTTCCGAACTAGTCGTGTCCGCATTCTCACCATTACGATCACCACTGCCCTCCTCACTTACACCACATGTGTTTGTAGGACCATCTTCTTGCTGCCTCTTCTTGGGTAGCAGGTAGTGTTGCATAATCAACCCTATGTGTAGCATGACCGGTTTATGCTTTGGTGGGTGATGTCTGACTCTTGTCTCGTGTGTTGGTGTCCTTGTTTGAAAACGAGTCGTTGATTTTGATTTCCTTTTATTAATCCAAACTGAGTGTTTGTTCCAGTGTGAGGCCAAGTACCAGTGAGAGCGAGAGCTGCGTAAACAAACATAACTTCCTTTTATACAGAGCGTGCGAACGTCAAAGTGACCCCCTACCCGGCTGACTGCTTGTACCACTTCTTACTTCCAAGTTGTGTTAGTTTATATGAAACGAATGGGAATTTCTCTCCTTATATTGGCATTAGAGCTGACAAAGGATATTCATTTTAAACATCGAAATCTAAGGAAAAAGATATAACATACATACTATTCAGTCATTTCATGAATAAGGAACAAATAACAACAAAACATAGTTCAACATTACGAACAACTGCTCTGCGGCATTGGAATCACCAAATTATATGAATAACACACAAAAATATAGAACATATCCGTAAAATACTGTTAGAGAAAGTGTTTATCTTTAACCATATTGCACAAGTACTTAATTAGTGATATGTAAATTAGATAATGTAAATATAAATGGCTAATTAGGGAACACAAACACAGCTTTGATAGGGCATATTGTAAAACTGTAAGCAGCTAATGGGAATGAGCGGGGTTGGGGGTGGCATGCATCTGGGATCAAAACAAAATGTCTAAATTGCAGTTGACCTTCACAGAAAGGCTGGTTTCTTCATAAGTTCACATTATTCATACAGTCCAAACTGTGATTGTGATATTGTTCTTATTATCATAAGTGTGACAAGCATCTGTGATAATAATGTAACTACTACATTACATTAAATTAGGCACTTCTAAATAGCCCAATGATAATTTCAAAATTCATTCAAGAATTCTTTAGAAATATTATTTGGTCAGTTAACATGTAAGGTTATTATCTAATCATAAGTATAACATTAATTGGATTGTAAGCCACAATTTTAAATGTATGCCGCTATCATCAGTACAGTTTTGGATGGCTGATTCACAGTGCAAAATGATCTCACAGAGGACACAACAACGGCGAAATATTCATAGTTTTGACCTATACACAATACACTTATTCATGCATGCTATGTTTTACTTATCAATAAAATATAAATGAAATTAATGGGTAAATACCTGTGAAACCTTTGGTTTATCGAGTAAAATCCTACTAAAAGTAGTTGTTTTATCTTTCTCAACGCTCAAGATGTAATGGCATTACACAGGGAGCGGCAATACAGCGCATGAGTTTCAGTGCATTCAGTACATAGCTATGGGACACATAACAAATACTTCAGTCCAAATGAAGATGTTGAGTTCTACAGATCTATATCTCTTTTATGTTAATTGTTAAGCAACAACGACGATTGTGTTTTCCATATTTCATGAGTATATGTAGGTAACAATATTGGGGGGCTGAGGGGGGCTTGACTCATTTGGGGGCAGGCCCCCCTTGGCGCTGACATGTGACAAATGAAAAAAGCTGTATAGTTCAGTATCTGATACGTTACAAAAGAAATTAAGCTGCACAAGTTGGTATCTGACATGGGATAAATAAAAAGAAAGCTGTACAAGCCATTATCTGACACCTGACAAAGGAGATGAAGCTGTAGATATTGGTATTTTACTTTAAGAACTTTATATTATTTCGTTTAAGCAACTGTGCTTTTCATGCTACATTTTAAAGTTATTATAGAAAGAAAGGAGACGGATAATTTTGATTTATTCTGTGTGGTGGTTACGATTTCACATAAAATTAAGAAAGTTAATGTAGCAGATAACATCTGAAGCTTTCTCAAAAAAAAGTTGGAATTTATTTCGATGTTTTACAGATTACGTAAAAATAAATTTGTTAATTTTCAAATGGAGAAAAGTATTTTAAATATTAGGTTGAAATCACTTTACACTAGGAGCAGTGACTACTTGGACTCCATATATTAAAAGATTAATTTTTAGTACAAATACTTTATCAGAAATTGTGATCTTTTATGTACACAAGACTAATAACGTTTATTGAAAGCTTGCCAAGTCCGTGAAGATTCATGAGTCCTATCGGACGATGTGTCGACATAGTCGTATTACGGCTTCACCGTACAATACTCGCAACATCACTAATAAAATCCACTGTTTCCAAGTCATTTATAAAATATTAAATTCGAATGTGATTTTGCAAAATCATTAACAACGCGAGACTACAATGCTTTTAAAGCAGTTTAATATCTAATTCGACGTAGGAGATATATTTTGTTTTTTCTTGGACTACTATGCTCTACGAATTAGGTACTTAATGTAAAATACCACGTAACTGTATTATTTTATCATACTCACAGCTAAGATTTCTGACTACAATGTTGCTGCACAGTTTTAAAATTTATATTATCCGTTTATCATTCTTAGCCCACCATCATGATCAACGCGATGTTGATATTAGGGTTCTCGGTTTTATTTTTATAATTTATTATTTTGCTTGTTTGATTGTTTAATTTAGCAGTGTAAGACTAGAGGGAAGGCAGCTATTCATCACCATCCACCGCCAATTTTTGGGCTACGCTTTTACCAACGAATAATTGGATTGACTGTCACGTTATAATGCCCCCACGGCTCAAAAGGGGAGCATGTTTGGTGCGACGGGGATGCGAACCCGCGACCCACAGATTACGAGGCGCACACCTTAACCCACCTGGCCATGTCGAGGCGTTATTTTGCTTCGTGATAAAAATAAGCCAAGATAAATGTAA